>NC_069505.1:442026126-442041126 GCF_027579735.1 Bombina bombina | reverse complement strand
GAGTGCTGGGTTTTCTCTGTGTGTTGTATTAATTTGTTTTGTAATTTTCCCTATGGTTCTTGCACCCAGACCTGTCTGGGGTTAACTGCGTGTGGCTCTGGGGACAGCACAGCTTCCTGTGAGTGCCAGTGGCACCCAGGGCTGAGCATGTTGCAGGGTCATGGGATGTGTACCCGGTCCGGTATGAGAGTGCAGTTCCCTTCCGTGTTTTGTATATGTCTAGGGTGGTTACATATTCCTGTGCACCCTTCCCTTGTTTTCAGTTTGTTTGGATTTGAAAGCTTGCATTGGGTGGCTGTTTTAGGGTCTCAGGTATTGGAAAGGACCTTGACGTGGTACCTGAGCTTGTCCCATTTGGCCAGATGCGGTGACTAACCTTTCCATTTTTGCTTTTAAATCTTAGCTGAGAGCTTGTAAGTGAGTGCTGGGTTTTCTCTGTGTGTTTTATATATATATATATATATAATATAGCAAAGTTCAGTATCTGCACTCTCACCAACTCTCCACAACTGCCAGGGTGCTCTCAGGAGTATGTAGTAGGTAAATGATTCAAAGCACTCTCTGGACTTCTGATAACAAAGGCAAATTTTATTGTGATAGTGACGTTTCGGGACCAAGCCTTTCCCTTCTTCTGACAGTCAAACAATGCAAAAACCAAACTTAAATAGGCCATTCAGACCCTCCCCTGTATTGCTACCAATCACAGGTAAGCGTGTGCAAAAGTGAAGACCACACCAAAATAAGGTGTGGAAAAGTGATAGTGTACAATGTGCAATTATGAAGGTGTAAAAGCATATATAAAACTAAAATATCATATTAGTGTAAACATCATATATTCAAGTGAACTTTGATCATAATAGTTAAATTATGAAAACGGATTAGTGCAAATTTTCATAATGCATGTCAATGATTCACCCCTCCTTTAGAGTGCACCAAATGGATCTTACCACTATTCAAAGGAACCACCCCTATTCATTGATAGGTTCTAATCCACAGTCACAATAACATTATATAAAATGACTATCGTGGTCATCAAATCATTAAACACAGCTATTTCTTATTGCTGTAACTTCACAGCACCTCATACATGTGGTATTACTAAGCCATAGCACAAAAAAATTATTATATAGAACTTGCGATCAAATCGCAACTCAATGCTACTATCACCATAACATTTGTTGACACACCCCTCCTGCTCTCATAGGTTAAGCCTAAACAACACCTCTCCATTTCCATATGTGTTGGAAAATAAGCAAATAAACAAACAAGAGCAACCAGATCCTTATTAGATTAAATGACAGAAACTTTAGGAGCGCATCTGCCTTAAGATGTTTCACAACCGCATAATATAATTACAACAGTGTACGCCGTGCGATCAGATCGCAACAAAGGTCTGCTGACATCATGTCATCTGAAAACACACCCCTCCTGCTCTCATAGGTCAGAAGTAAACAGTACCTCTCCACTTCCATATGAATTGGAAAATAAACAAACGAAAACAAGCGTATTTTTACTAAATTTAGTTGCTGATACATTAATAGTGCATCTCCCATAGGGTGTTTTCGACCGCACCATGCAATTATAGCAGTATAAGTCGTGCGATCAGATCGCAGCTGAGGGTAACTGTCATCCTGACATCTGTAAAACACACCCCTCCTATTGTCATAGATCAAAAGTAACAACCGCTTCTCACCACAAGCGTAAGCTAGAAAGTAAACAAACAAAGACAAACGAACCCTCTCTAGATCTACCCCTAGGATATTAACCTAGGACCCAAATACTAAATGCTTACATAATATGCGCTATGATCCCACTGACCGATCTTCATTACTGTAGGTGTACCCACAGTGCTGGGCTAGTAACCACAGCCACACTGGAAGTCTCAGACATGACGTCCTCTATCGTTAGTATTCTTCAGCATAAACTTCTATCATAGCAGTCAAAGGCGTGAAGGCACCAAACCCTTATTAATAACCAAAAACGCATAGGTGATGTCTCAGCATCACAGCAATCATATCATTTACTCAAATATGCACCTACTAATAGGATATGTAGTTCCCATATCTTAAATACTAACTTCAACCAGAACACACATATGTATGCTCTATCTTACTCCAATATCTGTAGTCTCATAAATGCCTAAGGAATTGTACAATCATAGCCTTCGTCATGAGAGTACTATTTCTCTGTGAAGTAATGTCAAACACAATAAACAACAACCAAAAAAAGCACAAAAAAGTGTAAACACCTAACAACTAATAAAAATACAAAATGTAAGCATACAAAAATAGTTAAAGCTTCTATATCTACTATAAAGATCTGTTATCGAATGCATGTTCCCGGCATAGAAGTTATTAAAAAACAAATACAATAGATATCAAGATATATATATATAAATATCCAAACCTCTATGAAGGCTATGAGCAGGAGGTGTCATACCGTCTACATATAGGTGAATAGAGACAAAAATTACCTAAAACCAAAAATCCCAATTGGGCACTTCAGGGGTGTGAATCTTACCAATCAAGCTGATCAGGCTCTAATCAAAATAAGTGAGTGAACATTTGATGGTGTATTACAAAACTCCACGTGATACATGGTGAAATGAAAAATGTGAAAATGGTTAAAATATTATGTTACACATACTGCAAATTAAAATTAAAAATTAAAAGCACTAGTGTCTATTGTAAAATAACAACAATAGTGGGATAGACCCATGTATACTGGGCCCCATAAGCTAATACTAAACTAAATAGATAAGGCTAGGAGTCAAATACTATTAAATAAGAGGCAAAAGCATGACTAGGCCATCATATTCTCTCCTTTATATATAATGAATCAGGACTCTCATCTGATAATAACGTCCATGAGTTAACCCAAGAAAGCTTGCCATCCGGATTGTATGTTGAGGCCTCTGGGCACCAATGTACCCAATTCATGGATCCAGCGAGCCTCCTTTTGGAGCAGAATCTTTGCTCTGTTACCTCCCCGTCTTAGTGGTGGCACATGATCGATCAGGCGAAACCTGAGATCAGTGACTGAGCGGTTGTTGTCAAGAAAATGTCGAGCAACAGGTTGTCCCGATTTTCCACTCTCAAGTGCAGCTCTAATACTTGAACGGTGGTTAGCCATTCGAGTTCTGGCATCATCCGTCGATTTCCCAATGTAAAACTTCCCACATGGGCAGTTGAGGAGGTATATAATATGTGTGGTAGTACACGTTAGGAACCAGTTGATCTTATACTTTTTCTTTTTTTCGGGGTGTTGGAACACATTACCAGTGTGCATACTGTTACATGTGACGCAGCTTAAACACTTAAAGCACCCATTTTTCTTTTTAAGCCATGATTGTTTTTCACTCAGTGGGGAGATATCAGTTTTCATAAGGCAGTCTCGTAAACTTCGCCCTCTTCTGTATGATAGTCTTGGTGCCTTCCAATGCTTGAACGGTAAGTTACTGTCTGTTTCAATAATCTTCCACTCATCTTTAATGGCTCTCAGGATCCGATACTGATCTGGTGAATACGTTGTGACAAAAGTCATTTGTTTTTCAGCCTCATTGCTAGTGGCCTTAGCCTCCGCCTGGTTGGTCCGATTACTAGCCACCTGTGATACATTGGGAAATCGACGGATGATGCCAGAACTCGAATGGCTAACCACCGTTCAAGTATTAGAGCTGCACTTGAGAGTGGAAAATCGGGACAACCTGTTGCTCGACATTTTCTTGACAACAACCACTCAGTCACTGATCTCAGGTTTCGCCTGATCGATCATGTGCCACCACTAAGACGGGGAGGTAACAGAGCAAAGATTCTGCTCCAAAAGGAGGCTCGCTGGATCCATGAATTGGGTACATTGGTGCCCAGAGGCCTCAACATACAATCCGGATGGCAATCTTTCTTGGATTAACTCATGGACGTTATTATCAGATGAGAGTCCTGATTCATTATATATGAAGGAGAGAATATGATGGCCTAGTCATGCTTTTGCCTCTTATTTAATAGTATTTGACTCCTAGCCTTATCTATTTAGTTTAGTATTAGCTTATGGGGCCCAGTATACATGGGTCTATCCCATTATTGTTGTTATTTTACAATAGACACTAGTGCTTTTAATTTTTAATTTTAATTTGCAGTATGTGTAACATAATATTTTAACCATTTTCACATTTTTCATTTCACCATGTATCACGTGGAGTTTTGTAATACACCATCAAATGTTCACTCACTTATTTTGATTAGAGCCTGATCAGCTTGATTGGTAAGATTCACACCCCTGAAGTGCCCAATTGGGATTTTTGGTTTTAGGTAATTTTTGTCTCTATTCACCTATATGTAGACGGTATGACACCTCCTGCTCATAGCCTTCATAGAGGTTTGGATATTTATATATATATATCTTGATATCTATTGTATTTGTTTTTTAATAACTTCTATGCCGGGAACATGCATTCGATAACAGATCTTTATAGTAGATATAGAAGCTTTAACTATTTTTGTATGCTTACATTTTGTATTTTTATTAGTTGTTAGGTGTTTACACTTTTTTGTGCTTTTTTTGGTTGTTGTTTATTGTGTTTGACATTACTTCACAGAGAAATAGTACTCTCATGACGAAGGCTATGATTGTACAATTCCTTAGGCATTTATGAGACTACAGATATTGGAGTAAGATAGAGCATACATATGTGTGTTCTGGTTGAAGTTAGTATTTAAGATATGGGAACTACATATCCTATTAGTAGGTGCATATTTGAGTAAATGATATGATTGCTGTGATGCTGAGACATCACCTATGCGTTTTTGGTTATTAATAAGGGTTTGGTGCCTTCACGCCTTTGACTGCTATGATAGAAGTTTATGCTGAAGAATACTAACGATAGAGGACGTCATGTCTGAGACTTCCAGTGTGGCTGTGGTTACTAGCCCAGCACTGTGGGTACACCTACAGTAATGAAGATCGGTCAGTGGGATCATAGCGCATATTATGTAAGCATTTAGTATTTGGGTCCTAGGTTAATATCCTAGGGGTAGATCTAGAGAGGGTTTGTTTGTCTTTGTTTGTTTACTTTCTAGCTTACGCTTGTGGTGAGAAGCGGTTGTTACTTTTGATCTATGACAATAGGAGGGGTGTGTTTTACAGATGTCAGGATGACAGTTACCCTCAGCTGCGATCTGATCGCACGACTTATACTGCTATAATTGCATGGTGCGGTCGAAAACACCCTATGGGAGATGCACTATTAATGTATCAGCAACTAAATTTAGTAAAAATACGCTTGTTTTCGTTTGTTTATTTTCCAATTCATATGGAAGTGGAGAGGTACTGTTTACTTCTGACCTATGAGAGCAGGAGGGGTGTGTTTTCAGATGACATGATGTCAGCAGACCTTTGTTGCGATCTGATCGCACGGCGTACACTGTTGTAATTATATTATGCGGTTGTGAAACATCTTAAGGCAGATGCGCTCCTAAAGTTTCTGTCATTTAATCTAATAAGGATCTGGTTGCTCTTGTTTGTTTATTTGCTTATTTTCCAACACATATGGAAATGGAGAGGTGTTGTTTAGGCTTAACCTATGAGAGCAGGAGGGGTGTGTCAACAAATGTTATGGTGATAGTAGCATTGAGTTGCGATTTGATCGCAAGTTCTATATAATAATTTTTTTGTGCTATGGCTTAGTAATACCACATGTATGAGGTGCTGTGAAGTTATAGCAATAAGAAATAGCTGTGTTTAATGATTTGATGACCACGATAGTCATATTATATAATGTTATTGTGACTGTGGATTAGAACCTATCAATGAATAGGGGTGGTTCCTTTGAATAGTGGTAAGATCCATTTGGTGCACTCTAAAGGAGGGGTGAATCATTGACATGCATTATGAAAATTTGCACTAATCCGTTTTCATAATTTAACTATTATGATCAAAGTTCACTTGAATATATGATGTTTACACTAATATGATATTTTAGTTTTATATATGCTTTTACACCTTCATAATTGCACATTGTACACTATCACTTTTCCACACCTTATTTTGGTGTGGTCTTCACTTTTGCACACGCTTACCTGTGATTGGTAGCAATACAGGGGAGGGTCTGAATGGCCTATTTAAGTTTGGTTTTTGCATTGTTTGACTGTCAGAAGAAGGGACAGGCTTGGTCCCAAAACGTCACTATCACAATAAAATTTGCCTTTGTTATCAGAAGTCCAGAGAGTGCTTTGAATCATTTACCTACTATATATATATATATATATATATATATATATATAGTAGAATAGAAAACAGCACTCTCTGGACTTAAATTCAAACAGATAGTTTAATAGGTAACGTTTCGGGGAATGCTCCCCTTCATCAGACCAACAACATACAAGTGAAGCCAACATTTAAACATACCAAGACCCCTCCCCCTTGTGAAAAACCGCCAAAACTGGTTGTCATAGCAACCAGACATACAGTGTATAGTAAATACAAAAAGGCAAATAATGGTTACATCACTGAACCCCAAATATATATAATCCTTGTAGCTGGGCAGTAATCAACAGAATTATGATAAAACTAGATACATCCCTCCTCAAAGCCAATATTACTATAAGGCACATACAGTAAAAAATGGAGCATATATCAGAAACAGGCTGTATGGGCCTATTTTAGTGCAGCACAATTAGCAAATATTCATAAAGAATTGGCAGCACTATACAGAGTCATAGCATAATAGAGACATGTATTACAGATCGATTCATTCAGACCCATATCCCTAGTATCCACAAAAATTGAGGCTCAATAAGCACAATTGGTTATGCCTAATATAACGGCCAGTGAACAAAAAGTTAAAAACATTGCAGTATTCTATGTCTAACGTACCTACAGGGATCCTATATAGCATGTATTACGGATGCCATATCAAGCAAAAAAAATCAATCAAAAAACATGTATACATAATCCTAACAGCTACATCTCTTCATATGTACAAATACAAGGTAGCGATAGTGGAGCTTGCCTTACCAGATCGCCACAATAATACAGCTGAGACATCGCGTGAGGCAGAGTTGTATGCAGGCCACTACAAAGTGTTACAGTCTGCACCGTATCCCTCACAGTTAAAGAAGTGCGCATGCGTATCACATCCGGGCGGTCCGCCCCTAAGGCATCAATTGGCTGTAGAGGACAAGCCCCTCTATATGTAAAAAATTTTTGAATCACACACATTGGCTTTAACTGTGAACAGGACCCAGCGTTTAGTCAATAAACTCAGACACATTATGGGAAGGTGTAAACTCTATTGGGAAAGAGAGTATATCTAACCCCTTAAGCACATAAAAAACTCTGGTTGCTGGGTGTCACCGCCCCTGTTATGTGTATGCCCCAAAGTCTGAACGGTGAAGATCGTTCACCATCCAAGCAATCATAGTACTCAGCTCCGGTATTAATATTGTGATTGGCCCTAATTGGACCAGGCCCACTATATCAAAAAAAATGTGTCAATACCCATAGTGTTAGAGGAGCAGAGACACATAAGTACCATCAGAGCTTGCTTAAAGAATATGCCCAAGATATCCTGGTGCTCTGGTATATGGTTCAGTATAACGGTACATAGACATAGAAATAAAAGTAGTCATAATAAAATAGGCTAAACAAATAATGTGATATGCATGTCAACAGGATCGCAAGGTGCAATAACTAACATGGGGAGGTATGGATAGATATTATTTACACGGATAAGTTGAGCACTGGTCCTCCATAGTCAATTGTCACTCGTGACAACAGGGAGGGTACCACCCATATAGTGGGCAAGCTCAGATATGGGATGCCTACAAGTAGGAAAGGCATTAAGGGGGTAACCACTTCTAGCAAGTAAGCTAAGAAACACCATATCTTAATGCATAGGCTTCAGTCAGATAAACAACATAGGGAGAGAATCATACACCCTATATATCATAAGTGATCATAGAAAACAGTGCCAGTCTATGCCCATATTCAGACCTCTGGGGTGTATGGTATCCAATTTGAAGATCCACTCCGCTTCTCTTTGTAGGAGACGAGTGTCTCTATCACCACCCCTAGGAAGTGGGGGTACGTGATCAATGAGTTTAAACCTAAGGTCAGCAACGGAGTGACCCTTTTCCATGAAATGTCTGGCCACTGGTTGGTCACTCTTCCCTTTTTCAATAGCAGTCCGGATCGCACTCCTATGGTTGGCCATTCTCTTTTTGATGTCGTCAGAGGTTTTACCGATATAAAAAAGTCCACAACTGCAGTTCAACATATATACCACAAATTTTGTGGTACATGTAAGATAATGCTTAATCTTGTAGGTTGTATTGTTGTGTGGGTGTCTGAACTGCTTGCATTGCAACATAGAATTACATGTTACACAACTAGGACATTTGTAGGATCCTCTCTTGGTAATTGGTGTTACTTTATTGTAGCTGTCAGTGGGGTCTGTTTTCATCAGAATATCCTTTAGGTTCCTTCCCCTTTTGTATCCAATCCTAGGTGGTCCGTAGTGTTGATAGGGTAATGATGGGTCTGTCTGAATGATCTCCCATTTTTCTTTTAGAGTTACCCCCAGTGTCCTTGTGCTGGGAGTATATGACGTGACAAAGTTCATTCTCTTCTGGTTGTCACGTTCAGTAATCTCCAAATTCACCTGTGACCTTGCTTCCTTTACAATGTTGCTTTTGTATCCCCTGCTGTAAAATCTTGATTCCATTTCCTTTAATTGTACCTCTTTCCTCTCATCAGAAGTATTATTGCGGCAGACTCTCAGCATTTGTGCCCTGGGTATTGCTTTTATGAGCGATCTTGGATGATAGCTGGTGGCGTGTAGCAGCGTATTCCTGTCAGTAGTCTTCTTAAACAGAGTTGTTCCCAGTTTATTGTCCACCTTAAAGATTCTTAGATCCAGGAAGTCCACTTCGTTATAACTGGAAACCTCTTTAAGTTGGACCTGACCCCCTATTTCATTCAGGGATATAACCCATTCGCCAAAGGACTCAATCGTTCCTCTCCAAATTACCACGATATCGTCAATGTACCGCTTGTAAAAAAGTATCTGTTTGTTGTCATATACCTTGAATATGCTTTCTTCAACATGTTCCATATAAAGATTTGCAAATGCGGGTGCCATGTTTGACCCCATGGCTGTCCCCATGAGTTGCAGGTAGAATCTTCTCTCAAATTTAAAGTAATTCAATTTGAGACATAGGGCTAGAAGCTCAACAATAAAACTAGTTGGTGGTCCCACATATGGGCATTTTTCCAGGCAGCTGGTGATAATCTCCATCCCTTTCTCATGAGGTATAATGGTGTACAAGCTTGTGACATCCAGGCTGGCAAGCACGTCACCTGGTCGTATGTCAGTCAGTTTGGTGAGGTACGTGATAAGGGCAGAGGAGTCCCGTAGATAGGACCGCATGTTCACCACTAGAGGTTGTAGAAGAGAATCAACAAACTTTGCCAGGGGTTGCAGCAATGATCCCCGTGCTGAAACTATGGGTCGCCCAGGTGGGTGTATTAGCTGTTTGTGTATTTTTGGTAACGTATATAGTATTGGTCTCACTGGATGGTCTGTAGTCAACCATTCTTTAGTAGTTGAATCTATCCAATTCATGCGTGCTGCATGTTCAATAACCGAGTCAATTTGTGCCTTATATTTAATGGTCGGATCACCGGGTAAAGGCATGTAGGTAGAAATGTCCGATAGCTGTCTGTCAATTTCAGCTTTGTAATCCTGGTAGTCCTGCAGGACAACTGCACCACCCTTATCCGCTGGGCGTATGACTATAGTACTGTCATTCCTGAGGGTTTGTACAGCCTCCCAATCGTTTGCTGTCATATTATTTCTGCTGGGGCCATGTTCTCCCTGTCTAAGTCTTTGTTGTACAATGCGAGTATAGGTTTTGATGCTTGCATTGGTTGTAGGGGGTTCAAACTTGCTGGGTTTCTTAAAAGGGTGTCTGTTATCTTCCAACTCTTTGCCCTGAAAAAAATCACCCAATTTCAATTGTCTTTGGAAGCGCATAGTGTCAATATATGCGGTGAAATCATCAGGTTTAGTTGTGGGTACAAAAGAGAGGCCCTTCATGAGTACTCTCCTCTCACTGTCATTCAGGATATGTTGGCTAAGGTTGACAGTCACATCCTCCTCCTTCCGCGTGGTAACGGGGGTCTTCTTCCAAAACCCGCCCCTGCGTGTATGTGGTCTTCGCCCCTTCCTCTGGAGCGGGTGGTAATGCCTAAAAAAGGCTGTGCATTGTGTTGATTTTCTGTCTCCTGTAGACGATCACTTGAGTACTCAGTATCTGAGCCAGAGCTGGAATCCACAGTATTCAGTTGTCGGTGTGCAAATGTTCTGAACCTCCTTTGTCTCCTTGGTTGGTATTGTGCTCTTTCAACAGGTCCGAGTGTCCACCGGTACACTTTTTTATCCTTATAATCCTCCATAACATAACCCAGCTTTTTATTTTTAAAGGCAATTAGGGCATTGTTATATTCACGTAATTGGGTATTGATCTTTTCCATCCAATTTTCTGACTTGTCTTGTGTTAGGATATGGCCTTTAACTTCCTCCAGGATATTGATATCTTCTTTAGTCTTCTGCATCTGGCTCCTAACTTCTTCCACCACTAGTAGGATTAGATCCAAGGAGCATTTGTTCAATATAGCCACCCATTTCCTGCAGAAATCAGAGTTTTGTCTGCCTATAGTGGGTACATTGTTAATCCTAAAGCCCCTTGGTATCAGTCTTTTTCTGTGGTATTCTGACAGGTAGACGCCATGTAATTTAAGATCTACCTCCTTCTTCTTTAATTTGATCAGTTGGTTATACACAGTCATGGCATTTTCAGCTGGATCCTCAGGTAAAATGGTGTCAAACAGTATCCTTGCTGCATCCAAATCACTCATGGATAGTGTTTCTGCACCTTCCACATCTGCTGGGATGGTCGCTGTGGTCTGTGTGGGTTCAATGTGTTCCATTGTTACTTTAGTGGTGAACAAGCAAATAAATAAATAAATCACCAGTGAAATACCCACACCGTGGTGATGATATGAGATTAGAACACAAGTCCGGTAGTACAACAGAGTGAGGGATCCGAAGTAAACTTCCCTGGTGGGTGCATCAGAATGGTGTATAATAGGCAGAATGAGTCAGTTGCACTCTCACAAACAATTCTCCAAGGGCCAGGGTGCTAGAGTCGGTGATATGTAGTAGAATAGAAAACAGCACTCTCTGGACTTAAATTCAAACAGATAGTTTAATAGGTAACGTTTCGGGGAATGCTCCCCTTCATCAGACCAACAACATACAAGTGAAGCCAACATTTAAACATACCAAGACCCCTCCCCCTTGTGAAAAACCGCCAAAACTGGTTGTCATAGCAACCAGACATACAGTGTATAGTCAATACAAAAAGGCAAATAATGGTTACATCACTGAACCCCAAATATATATAATCCTTGTAGCTGGGCAGTAATCAACAGAATTATGATAAAACTAGATACATCCCTCCTCAAAGCCAATATTACTATAAGGCACATACAGTAAAAAATGGAGCATATATCAGAAACAGGCTGTATGGGCCTATTTTAGTGCAGCACAATTAGCAAATATTCATAAAGAATTGGCAGCACTATACAGAGTCATAGCATAATAGAGACATGTATTACAGATCGATTCATTCAGACCCATATCCCTAGTATCCACAAAAATTGAGGCTCAATAAGCACAATTGGTTATGCCTAATATAACGGCCAGTGAACAAAAAGTTAAAAACATTGCAGTATTCTATGTCTAACGTACCTACAGGGATCCTATATAGCATGTATTACGGATGCCATATCAAGCAAAAAAAATCAATCAAAAAACATGTATACATAATCCTAACAGCTACATCTCTTCATATGTACAAATACAAGGTAGCGATAGTGGAGCTTGCCTTACCAGATCGCCACAATAATACAGCTGAGACATCGCGTGAGGCAGAGTTGTATGCAGGCCACTACAAAGTGTTACAGTCTGCACCGTATCCCTCACAGTTAAAGAAGTGCGCATGCGTATCACATCCGGGCGGTCCGCCCCTAAGGCATCAATTGGCTGTAGAGGACAAGCCCCTCTATATGTAAAAAATTTTTGAATCACACACATTGGCTTTAACTGTGAACAGGACCCAGCGTTTAGTCAATAAACTCAGACACATTATGGGAAGGTGTAAACTCTATTGGGAAAGAGAGTATATCTAACCCCTTAAGCACATAAAAAACTCTGGTTGCTGGGTGTCACCGCCCCTGTTATGTGTATGCCCCAAAGTCTGAACGGTGAAGATCGTTCACCATCCAAGCAATCATAGTACTCAGCTCCGGTATTAATATTGTGATTGGCCCTAATTGGACCAGGCCCACTATATCAAAAAAAATGTGTCAATACCCATAGTGTTAGAGGAGCAGAGACACATAAGTACCATCAGAGCTTGCTTAAAGAATATGCCCAAGATATCCTGGTGCTCTGGTATATGGTTCAGTATAACGGTACATAGACATAGAAATAAAAGTAGTCATAATAAAATAGGCTAAACAAATAATGTGATATGCATGTCAACAGGATCGCAAGGTGCAATAACTAACATGGGGAGGTATGGATAGATATTATTTACACGGATAAGTTGAGCACTGGTCCTCCATAGTCAATTGTCACTCGTGACAACAGGGAGGGTACCACCCATATAGTGGGCAAGCTCAGATATGGGATGCCTACAAGTAGGAAAGGCATTAAGGGGGTAACCACTTCTAGCAAGTAAGCTAAGAAACACCATATCTTAATGCATAGGCTTCAGTCAGATAAACAACATAGGGAGAGAATCATACACCCTATATATCATAAGTGATCATAGAAAACAGTGCCAGTCTATGCCCATATTCAGACCTCTGGGGTGTATGGTATCCAATTTGAAGATCCACTCCGCTTCTCTTTGTAGGAGACGAGTGTCTCTATCACCACCCCTAGGAAGTGGGGGTACGTGATCAATGAGTTTAAACCTAAGGTCAGCAACGGAGTGACCCTTTTCCATGAAATGTCTGGCCACTGGTTGGTCACTCTTCCCTTTTTCAATAGCAGTCCGGATCGCACTCCTATGGTTGGCCATTCTCTTTTTGATGTCGTCAGAGGTTTTACCGATATAAAAAAGTCCACAACTGCAGTTCAACATATATACCACAAATTTTGTGGTACATGTAAGATAATGCTTAATCTTGTAGGTTGTATTGTTGTGTGGGTGTCTGAACTGCTTGCATTGCAACATAGAATTACATGTTACACAACTAGGACATTTGTAGGATCCTCTCTTGGTAATTGGTGTTACTTTATTGTAGCTGTCAGTGGGGTCTGTTTTCATCAGAATATCCTTTAGGTTCCTTCCCCTTTTGTATCCAATCCTAGGTGGTCCGTAGTGTTGATAGGGTAATGATGGGTCTGTCTGAATGATCTCCCATTTTTCTTTTAGAGTTACCCCCAGTGTCCTTGTGCTGGGAGTATATGACGTGACAAAGTTCATTCTCTTCTGGTTGTCACGTTCAGTAATCTCCAAATTCACCTGTGACCTTGCTTCCTTTACAATGTTGCTTTTGTATCCCCTGCTGTAAAATCTTGATTCCATTTCCTTTAATTGTACCTCTTTCCTCTCATCAGAAGTATTATTGCGGCAGACTCTCAGCATTTGTGCCCTGGGTATTGCTTTTATGAGCGATCTTGGATGATAGCTGGTGGCGTGTAGCAGCGTATTCCTGTCAGTAGTCTTCTTAAACAGAGTTGTTCCCAGTTTATTGTCCACCTTAAAGATTCTTAGATCCAGGAAGTCCACTTCGTTATAACTGGAAACCTCTTTAAGTTGGACCTGACCCCCTATTTCATTCAGGGATATAACCCATTCGCCAAAGGACTCAATCGTTCCTCTCCAAATTACCACGATATCGTCAATGTACCGCTTGTCAATTATCACCAGCTGCCTGGAAAAATGCCCATATGTGGGACCACCAACTAGTTTTATTGTTGAGCTTCTAGCCCTATGTCTCAAATTGAATTACTTTAAATTTGAGAGAAGATTCTACCTGCAACTCATGGGGACAGCCATGGGGTCAAACATGGCACCCGCATTTGCAAATCTTTATATGGAACATGTTGAAGAAAGCATATTCAAGGTATATGACAACAAACAGATACTTTTTTACAAGCGGTACATTGACGATATCGTGGTAATTTGGAGAGGAACGATTGAGTCCTTTGGCGAATGGGTTATATCCCTGAATGAAATAGGGGGTCAGGTCCAACTTAAAGAGGTTTCCAGTTATAACGAAGTGGACTTCCTGGATCTAAGAATCTTTAAGGTGGACAATAAACTGGGAACAACTCTGTTTAAGAAGACTACTGACAGGAATACGCTGCTACACGCCACCAGCTATCATCCAAGATCGCTCATAAAAGCAATACCCAGGGCACAAATGCTGAGAGTCTGCCGCAATAATACTTCTGATGAGAGGAAAGAGGTACAATTAAAGGAAATGGAATCAAGATTTTACAGCAGGGGATACAAAAGCAACATTGTAAAGGAAGCAAGGTCACAGGTGAATTTGGAGATTACTGAACGTGACAACCAGAAGAGAATGAACTTTGTCACGTCATATACTCCCAGCACAAGGACACTGGGGGTAACTCTAAAAGAAAAATGGGAGATCATTCAGACAGACCCATCATTACCCTATCAACACTACGGACCACCTAGGATTGGATACAAAAGGGGAAGGAACCTAAAGGATATTCTGATGAAAACAGACCCCACTGACAGCTACAATAAAGTAACACCAATTACCAAGAGAGGATCCTACAAATGTCCTAGTTGTGTAACATGTAATTCTATGTTGCAATGCAAGCAGTTCAGACACCCACACAACAATACAACCTACAAGATTAAGCATTATCTTACATGTACCACAAAATTTGTG
>NC_069505.1:441916890-442026027 GCF_027579735.1 Bombina bombina | reverse complement strand
CTTGGAGAATTGTTTGTGAGAGTGCAACTGACTCATTCTGCCTATATATATATATATATATATACCCCACAACTGTCCCGATTTTCACGGGACAGTCCCGATTTTAGGGGTCTGTCCCGCTGTCCTGGGTTGCTAGCCATCTGTCCTGCATTGTCCCATGCATTAAACAAAAAAAAATATATATATATATATATATATATATATTTTTTTTAATTTTATTGGGCACATACTCAGAAGCAGCTGGCTTTTCTCTCTCAGGGTTATATACCTGTTAGATTCCTTGTGGAAAAGTAATGGTGTGTGGGTTAAGCAGGAGTAGGACGGCTGTATACCCTCTGACCTCAGGTAATGGTGACCTCTAACCCCTGGTAGTGATGACGTCTAACCCCTGGTGATAATACTAGCATGCCTTCAGTTTTATACAATGAGCAGTGCTAACACCAGGGTAACGAACAGTGACAGCCTCAGACTGCCAGCTAATGTGTTTGCCAACCCCAGGACCCCATACAATGAGTTACAGATACCCATATATGATGTAGTATGTGTGTCTATCCGTATCTATAAGTGTGTGTGTGTGTGTATCTGCATGTATAAGTGCATGCTATGTAGTGTGTGTGTGTATCTGTATGTATAAGTGTAAGCTGTGTAGTGTGTGTGTATCTGCATGTATAAGTGTAAGCTGTGTAGTGTGTGTGTGTGTATCGGTATGTATATGTGTGTGTATCTGCATGTATAAGTTTATGCTATGTAGTGTGTGTGTATCTGCATGTATAAGTGTATACTATGTAGTGTGTGTGTATCTGCATGTATAAGTGTATACTATGTAGTGTGTGTGTGTGTATCTGTATGTATAAGTGTAAGCTGTGTAGTGTGTGTGTATCTGCATGTATAAGTGTAAGCTGTGTAGTGTGTGTGTGTATCGGTATGTATATGTGTGTGTGTGTATCTGCATGTATAAGTTTATGCTATGTAGTGTGTGTGTATCTGCATGTGTAAGTGTATACTATGTAGTGTGTGTGTATCTGCATGTATAAGTGTATGCTATGTAGTGTGTGTATCTGCATGTATAAGTGTAAGCTATGTAGTGTGTGTGTAGCTGCATGTATAAGTGTATGCTATGTAGTGTGTGTATCTGCATGTATAAGTGTAAGCTATGTAGTGTGTGTGTGTGTGTGTGTAGCTGCATGTATAAGTGTATGCTATGTAGTGTGTGTATCTGCATGTATAAGTGTAAGCTATGTAGTGTGTGTGTGTGTGTGTGTGTAGCTGCATGTATAAGTGTATGCTATTGTCAGGGTGCACACAGAGATAGCAGCAGCATAACTTATAACCAATTTTATTATGGCACAAGAAAAAAGTCCACAACGTTTCGGGGTCTTACCCCTTAATCATGTGAGACCCTGAAACGTTGTGGACTTTTTTATTGTGCCATAATAAAATTGGTTATAATTTATGTTGCTGCTATCTCTGTGTGCATCTGTTTGGGGGTTTGCAGGAACCCTGGCAGCGAGCATTGGGCATTTAAGGGTGCTGGACTTTTGACTGTTTGCTATTGTCAGGGTGCCAGGAATCAGACTGAGACGAGAAGTGCAAAAATAATCACACCTTTATTAATAGCAAAACATAATAAAAAGTCCACAAGTCAAATAACAAGCCAGGAATCAAAATCAGAGCTGGTAGTCAGACGAGCCGAGTCAGGAGCCAAAGCGAATAGTCAGATGAGCCGAGTCAGGAGCCAAAGTGAGTAGTCAGACGAGCCAGAATCAGGAACAAGGAGAACAGCAGAGTCAGGAACAAGCCAGGGATCAGGAACCAGGAGGGACGTCAGACTGCCAGGTAATACACAGGAGCTCTCACAAACAGGTCTGAGACAATGCAAGGGCAAAGCATACTGAACAGAGGCCCTTTAAATAATAAGTGATGACATCACAATTCTGAGACTGCATCCTGTCTCACACGGATGATGTACACCAGTCTGGCCATAAAAGGAAGTGCAGGAAATTAGCAGCATCACACAGTATGCACACGAGTAAGCAAGAGAGGTGAGTAAAATGGTTGCCAGCAGCACATGGCAAACAAAGCAGGGAAAAAATCCTGACAGTACCCTCCCCTCAGCGACTCCTCCCCCGCGGGAGGACAAAAGGCTTATTGGAGAAACGGGCATGGAAGGCACGGAGGGGGGCAGGAGCATGAACATCAGAGGAGGGAACCCATGAATGCTCCTCCGGACCGTAGCCCCTCCAGTGAACCAAATACTGTACGCAGCCCCTGGACATACGAGAGTCAATAATGCTGCTGACCTCATACTCCTCATGGTTGTCAACAAAGATAGGATGGGGACGAGGCAACACAGTGGTATACCGATTACAAACTAATGGTTTCAAAAGGGAGACATGAAAAACTTTGGAGATGGGCATTGCAGGAGGAAGGTCAAGAGCGTAGGCCACAGGATTGACCCGTCGGAGTATTCGAAAAGGACCAACATAATGGGGAGCCAGTTTATTGGAAGGCACACAAAGGTTCAAGTTGTGGGAGGACAGCCAAACTTTCTCACCAACCTAGTAGGAAAGCGGGGGCAGACGCCTACGATCAGCCTGGAACTTTTGGCGCTGCATAGAACGATGAAGGCAATCCTGAATCTGCACCCACGTGGAACTGAGTTGCCGGAGATGTTCCTCCAAAGCCGGAATACCCTGAGACATGAATGAATCGGGCAACAAGGATGGTTGAAGCCCATAATTCGCCATGAACGGGGATAACTTGGAGGAAGCATTAATAGCACTATAAACTCTGCCTAAGGTAACAGTTCAGAACAATTATTGTGGTGATCTGAGACATAGTAACGGAGGAACTGTTCCAGAACTTTATTAGACCATTCCGCAGCCCCATTGGATTTAGGGTGATATGCCGAGGAGAAGGAAAGCTGGACCCTCATTTGAGCACAAAAGGAACGCCAAAATCTGGAGACAAACTGGCTATCCCGGTCCGACACTATCTCCTTGGGTAACCCATGTAAACAGAAAACCTCCCGGGCAAAAATTGAAGCAAGCTCCTGAGCGGTAGGCAACTTCTTCAAGGGAATGCAATGTAACATTTTAGAAAAACGGTCAACCACCATAAGGATAACAGTATTGCCATTGGAAACAGGGAGCTCGACAATGAAGTCCATAGAAAGATGTGTCCAAGGACACTCACCATTAGCAATAGGTTGAAGAAGACCCACAGGAAGACGTGAAGAAGTCTTATTCTGTGCACAAACTGAGCAGGAGGCAACATAAGCAGCAACATCAGAACGAAGACCTGGTCACCAGAATTGTCGAGTGACAGACCAAATCATTTGGTTCTTGCCTGGGTGACCTGCGGCTTTAGGATAGTGGTAAGTGTGCAAACATTTAGTTCGAAGATTCTCAGGAACAAAACACTTACCACTAGGTTTCTCAGGCGGTGCATTAGTTTGTGCAGCCAGGATCTCCTCCCCCAAGGGAGAAGTCAAATTAGTACGTATGGTAGCCAAAATATGGTCAGGAGGTATAACTGGAGTAGGTACAAACTCCTCCTTGGACAGAGGGGAAAATTGTCGAGAGAGGGCATCAGCCCTAACATTCTTACTACCAGGCAGGTAGGAGACCACATAATTAAACCGAGACAAAAATAACGCCCATCTGGCCTCTCGGGCGACAAACGTTTTGCTTCAGATAGATAAGTTAAATTCTTGTGGTCAGTAAGAATGAGCACTGGCACGCTAGTACCCTCAAGAAGATGCCTCCATTCCTTGAGTGCCAAAATTATGGCCAGTAATTCCCTGTCGCCAATTTCATAATTGCACTCCGCTGGAGACAATTTCTTAGAAAAGAAACCACACGGATGTTGAGACAAGAGGGCACCTACTCCAGTATCAGACGCATTGACCTCAAGAACGAAAGGCAGGACAGGGTTAGGATGAGCCAGAACTGGAGCACTATCAAAGGCCTTAATGGCAGTAGGTGACCAATGGAGTGGATCATTCTCTTTACGGGTCATGTCTGTGATAGGTTTTACCAAGGAAGAAAAGTTTTTAATAAACTTTCTATAGTAATTGGCGAACGCCAAAAAACGTTGAATAGACCGAAGACCAAATGGGCGAGGCCACTGCAGATAACTTGTCAGGATCCATGGAGAACCCTGCAACGGAGATAACATAACCTAGGAAGGTTACTTGAGTCTGATGGAACTCACATTTCTCGAGTTTACAAAACAGGCCGTTCTCATTTAGTCTCTGAAGAACCCGTGTAACATCAGAACGATGAGCCTCAAGTGTGGGTGATTGTATGAGAATGTCGTCTATGTACACCACAACACACTGTTGCAACATATCTCGTAGGACATCATTAATAAATTCCTGGAAAACAGCAGGAGCATTATATAGGCCAAAGGGCATTACAAGATACTCATAATGCCCGCTCCTGGTGTTTTCCATTCGTGGCCCTCCTTGATCCTAACGAGATTGTACGCTCCTCTCAAATCAAGTTTAGTAAAGACCGTAGCTCCCTTGAGGCGGTCAAAGAGTTCCGTAATGAGCGGAATAGGGTAAGCATTCTTAATGGTAAGACGATTAAGACCCCTATAATCGATGCATGGTCTTAACTCGCCACCCTTTTTCTTCACAAAGAAGAAGCCAGCCCCTGCAGAAGAGCAGGATTTGCGGATGATCCCCAGTGACAGAGCATCGGCAACATACTCCTCCATAGCACAATTCTCCGCAACAGACAGAGGGTAAACCGGGCCCGAGGAGGAATGGCTCTGGGTTGCAGTCCTATGGAAAAATCATAAGACCAGTGAGGAGGCAACGTACCGGCACGAACCTTGTCAAAAACGTCTAGGAACTCTCGGTACTCCTCTGGCAATTGAGATACCGAAGAAGTGCATAAGACTTTAACTGGTTTCCGAAGACAAGTGGAAATACATTGCGGAGACCACAACAAAATTTTGAACCTGCGCCAGTCGAGACTGGGATTGTGCTTTTGGAGCCAGGGATAACCCAGAACAACTGGAAAATGTGGAGAGTTTATCACCTGGAACTGGAGGGTTTTAAAATGGAGAGCCCCAACAGCCATGGATAACGGAGCAGTTTCATGAGTAATGAGTGCAGGCTGAAGGGGCCTGCCATCAATGGCCTCAATAGCAAGCGGAACGGACCGAGGCAAAACAGGAATGGAGTGCTTTGATACAATAGCACTGTCAATGAAATAGCCCGCAGCACTGGAGTCAACAAGAGCCTGGGTGACTATGGAGGAGTCCACCCAGGAAAGGACAACCGTGACCAAAGGTTTCTCCTTTAGCGGTTCCGGGGATGAGGATAAATAATCAGCGTTTCTGGGCCGTGTAGGACAAGACTTCAAAAGGTGGCCCTGTAACCCACAATAGTGGCAGAGCCCCTCCCTCCTCCTATAGGCCCTCTCTGCCACGGAGAGACGCGTGAATCCCAACTGCATTGGCTCAGCAGTACCTGGTGACTCGGGACCAGGAGGCATGGGAGGAGAGGGAGGCATGGGTGGGAACGAACATGTAGGAGAAAACGGAACAGGAAGCTTCCGCAAGTGCTCCTTTAAAGAGGGCCTCTCACTTAGTCTGATGTCAATTAGGATCAAAAAAAGACACCAATGCCTCGAGATCTTCTGGTAAATCTCTGGCAGCAACTTCATCTTTAATCGCATCAGAGAGCCCATGAAAGAAGGCGGCAACAAGGGCTTCATTGTTCCAACCTACCTCTGCGGAAAGCGTACGGAACTCAATGGCATACTGAGCAACAGATCTTGCACCTTGCTGAATGGACATGAGTCGTTTAGCAGCAGAGGAGGAGCGAGCCGGAACATCAAATACCCTTCTAAAGGAGGCCACAAATTCAGGGTAATTTCAAATCACAGGTTTATTAGTCTCCCACAAGGGATTAGCCCAGGCAAGAGCTGTGTCAGAGAGTAACGAGATGAGAAATCCCACCTTAGCTCTGTCAGAGGGAAACGCCTGAGGTAAAATCTCAAAGTAAATGCCCACCTGGTTCAAAAACCCTCTGCACTGATTAGTATCGCCTCCATATCGCTGAGGTAGAGGTGCAGAACCGGACATGCTCCTGGTAGGACTACGTGCAGCAGCCATAACTTGCGGGACACTTTGGTCCAAATGTGCAGTGCGAGTCAGCAGGGTTTGCAGGGCTAGTGCAAATTGATCCAAGCGGTGATCCTGTTCCTCCATCCTGGAAATTATGGCAGGTAAAGGTGGATTATTACCACCATCAGGATTCATGGCCCTTGCGTCATGTCAGGGTGCCAGGAATCAGACTGAGAAGAGAAGTGCAAAAATAATAACACCTTTATTAATAACAAAAAATAATAAAAAGTCCACAAGTCAAATAACAAGCCACGAATCAAAACCAGAGCTGGTAGTCAGACGAGCCGAGTCAGAAGCCAAATCGAATAGTCAGACGAGCCGAGTCAGGAGCCAAAGTGAGTAGTCAGACGAGCCGGAATCAGGAACAAGGAGAACAGCAGAGTCAGGAACAAGCCAGGGATCAGGAACCAGGAGGGACATCAGACCGCCAGGTAATACACAGGAGCTCTCACAAACAGGTCTGAGACAACGCAAGGGCAAAGCATACTAAACAGAGGCCCTTTAAATAATACGTGATGACATCACAATTCTGAGACTGCATCCTGTCTCACACGGATGATGTACACCAGTCTGGCCATAAAAGAAAGTGCAGGAAATGAGCAGCATCACACAGTATGCACCAGAGTCAGCAAGAGAGGTGAGTAAAATGGCTGCCAGCAGCACATGGCAAACAAAGCAGGGTAAAACCCCTGACAGCTATGTAGTGTCTGTGTGTATCTGTATGTATAAGTGTATGCTATGTAGTGTGTGTTTATATGCCTGTATAAGTGTATGCTATGTAGTGTGTAAGTGTATCTGCATGTGTAAGTGTATGCTATGTAGTGTGTGTGTATCTGCATGTGTAAGTGTATGCTATGTAGTGTGTGTTTATATGCTTGTATAGGTGTATGCTATGTAGTGTGCATGTGTATCTGCATGTGTAAGTGTATGCTATGTAGTGTGTGTGTATCTGCATGTGTAAGTGTATGCTATGAACTGTGTGTGTGTATCTGTATGTATAAGTGTATGCTATGTAGTGTGTGTGTGTATCTGCGTGTATTAGTGTATGCTATGTAGTGTGTGTGTGTATCTGCATGTGTAAGTGTATGCTATGTAGTGTGTGTGTATATCTGTATGTATAAGTGTATGCTATGTAGTGTGTGTCTGTATGTATAAGTGTATGATATGTAGTGTGTGTATCTGCCTTTATAAGTGTATGCTATGTAGTGTGTGTGTGTATCTGCCTGTATAAGTGTATGCTATGTAGTGTGTGTGTGTGTGTGTATCTGCATGTATAAGTATATGCTATGTAGTGTGTGTATATGTGCATGTGTAAGTGTATGCTATGTAGTGTGTGTGTATCTGCATGTGTAAGTGTATGCTATGTAGTTTGTGTGTATCTGCATGTGTAAGTGTATAGTATATAGTGTGTGTGTATCTGCATGTGTAAGTGTATGCTATGTAGTGTGTGTGTATCTGTATGTATAAGTGTATGCTATGTAGTGTGTGTGTATCTGTATGTATAAGTGTATGCTATGTAGTGTGTGTGTGTATCTGTATGTATAAGTGTATGCTATGTAGTGTGTGTGTATCTGCCTGTATAAGTGTATGCTATGTAGTGTGTGTGTATCTGCATGTATAAGTATATGCTATGTAGTGTGTGTGTATGTGCATGTGTAAGTGTATGCTATGTACTGTGTGTGTATCTGCATGTGTAAGTGTATGCTATGTAGTGTGTTTGTATCTGCATGTGTAAGTGTATGGTATATAGTGTGTGTGTATCTGCATGTGTAAGTGTATGCTATGTAGTGAGTGTGTATGTGCATGTGAAAGTGTATGTTATGTAGTGTGTGTGTATCTGCATGTGTAAGTGTATGCTATGTAGTGTGTGTGTATGTGCATGTGTAAGTATATGCTATGTAGTGTGTGTGTATCTGCATGTGTAAGTGTATGATATGTAGTGTGTGTGTATCTGCATGTGTAAGTGTATGCTATGTAGTGTGTGTGTATGTGCATGTGTAAGTGTATGCTATGTAGTGTGTTACTGTGCATTTTTGCTAACTTTAAAGGCCAGCATCTAGAATATTAATGAGGAAAGCAGAGAGCAGTTTTAAATAATCTATTATTAAATGTCCAATTAAGATAAAAATATTTAGCACTGTCTCTGCAAAGGCTAATTAAATAGCTATACCAGTGGTTTGAGCTTGTGTTTGATTTGCTGCCTAAGAGTACTGTATTAACCTTTTAATGCCGTTATGCCGTTCTATTCCGTCATAATTACACTGGGATTTAAAGCCGTTATGACGGAATAGAACGTCATAACTAACGGCTGTCCTGAAGCCTTCTGTGCTTCTAGGACTTGATCGCGGTCTGGAGGGCTTTCCTAGGGTTGTAGGGACGCCCCCCAGATGCGATCCAATAATTGAAATCTCGCACGATCGCGTAGTTTCAATTTGTCTACATCGGAACAGGTGTTCCGATGTAGGCACTTTAACCCTGTCACGAAAGGGTTAAAAGATATGACTTTATTTAGAATTTTATTTATATTACTTTTCTCTTTTGAATTTTGAAATGTTGGGAGGTATGTATATATATATATATATATATATGTGTGTGTGTATATATATATATATATATATATATATATATATATATATATGTATATGTGTATATATATATATATATATATATATATATATATACACAGTGGGGCAAAAAAGTATTTAGTCAGCCACCAATTGTGCAAGTTCTCCCACTTAAGAAGATGAGAGAGGCCTGTAATTTTCATCATAGGTATACCTCAACTATGAGAGACAAAATGTGGAAACAAATCCAGACAATCACATTGTCTGATTTGGAAAGAATTTATTTGCAAATTATGGTGGAAAATAAGTATTTGGTCAATATAAAAAGTTCATCTCAATACTTTGTTATATATCCTTTGTTGGCAATGACAGAGGTCAAACGTTTTCTGTAAGTCTTCACAAGGTTGTCACACACTGTTGCTGGTATGTTGGCCCATTCCTGCATGCAGATCTCCTCTAGAGCAGAGATGTTTTGGGGCTGTCACTGGGCAACACAGACTTTCAATTCCCTCCAAAGGTTTTCTATGGGGTTGAGATCTGGAGACTGGCTAGGTCACTCCAGGACCTTGAAATGCTTCTTACGAAGCCACTCCTTCGTTGTCCGGGCGGTGTGTTTGGGATCATTGTCATGCTGAAAGACCCAGCCACGTTTCATCTTCAATGCTCTTGCTGATGGAAGGAGGTTTGCTCCTTTTATGTACACGGATCATCGTCCTGTCCCCTTTGCAGAGAAACAGCCCCAAAGCATGATGCTGCCACCCCCATGCTTCACAGTAGGTATGGTGTTCTTTGGTTGCAACTCAGCATTCTCTCTCCTCCAAACACAACGAGTTGTGTTTCTACCAAACAGTTCTACTTTGGTTTCATCTGACCATATGACATTCTCCCAATCCGCTTCTGGATCATCCAAATGCTCTCTAGCATACTTCAGACGGGCCCGGACATGTACTGGCTTAAGCAGGGGGACACGTCTGGCACTGCAGGATCTGAGTCCCTGGCGGCGTAGTGTGTCACTGATGGTAGCCTTTGTTACGTTGGTCCCAGCTCTCTGCAGGTCATTCACTAGGTCCCCCTGTGTGGTTCTGGGATGTTTGCTCTCTGCAGGTCATTCACTAGGTCCCCCTGTGTGGTTCTGGGATGTTTGCTCACCGTTCTTGTGATCATTTTGACCCCACGGGGTGAGATCTTGCGTGGAGCCCCAGATCGAGGGAGATTATCACTGGTCTTGTATGTCTTTCATTTTCTAATTATTGCTCCCACAGTTGATTTCTTCACACCAAGCTGCTTGCCTATTGCAGATTCAGTCTTCCCAGCCTGGTGCAGGTCTACAATTTTGTTTCTGGTGTCCTTCAACAGCTCTTTGGTCTTCACCATAGTGGAGTTTGGAGTGTGACTGTTTGAGGTTGTGGACAGGTGTCTTTTATACTGATAACAAGTTCAAACAGGTGCCATTAATACAGGTAATGAGTGGAGGACAGAGGAGCCTCTTAAAGAAGAAGATACAGGTCTGTGAGAGCCAGAAATCTTGCTTGTTTGTAGGTGACCAAATACTTATTTCCCACCATAATATGCAAATAAATTCTTTCCAAATCAGACTATGTGATTGTCTGGATTTGTTTCCACATTTTGCCTCTCATAGTTGAGGTATACCTATGTTGAAAATTACAGGACACTCTCATCTTCTTAAGTGGTAGAACTTGCACAATTGGTGGCTGACTAAATACTTTTTTGCCCCACTGTATATGTGTATGTGTGTGTGTGTGTGTATATATATATTTATGTGTGTGTGTGTGTATATATATATATATGTGTGTGTGTGTGTATATATATATATGTGTGTGTGTGTGTGTATATATATATATATATGTGTGTGTGTGTGTATATATATATATATATGTGTGTGTGTGTGTGTGTATATATATATATATGTGTGTGTGTATATATATATATATATATGGGTTAGGCAATGATCTCTTATTATTTAACCTTATAGTATTTAGATGGTGCTGTTAGCTATAAATAGGGTGAGAAACACTTTACTACTGTGACTTGCTATCTCTTCTGAGAAGGGTCTAGCTGCAGACTGGAGCTCCACTGTAGACAGGAAACATGTGACCTCCACTCAAAGCTTTTTTTTTTTTTAAATCAACTTTAATGTAACAAACAACCTATAGGCAATCATTCAGAAAACGAAACATTTTGCAGCTTTCTTGTTCTTAATGTGCACTCACAGTGGTTACCTTATAAATGACAATCAGCAAAAACCACTGTGAGTGCACATTAAGAAGAACAAGAAAGCTGCAAAATGTTTCGTTTTCAGAATGATTGTCTATAGGTAGTTTGTTACATTAAAGTTGATTAAAAAAAAAAAAAACTTTGAGTGTAGGTCACATGTTTCCTGTCTAGAGTCAGTGGAGGTCACATGTTTCCTGTCTAGAGTGGAGCTCCAGTCTGCAGCTAGACTACTTTGATTCATCTCTATGATATACTGAAGACTGTGTAGCCGTTTTGTTCTCTATGGTATCCTGATGTTTGTCTACCGCTTCTCTCTCTATGGTATACTGGGGCATGTCTAGCCCTTTTCTCTATGGTTTTGCAGTGAGTGACAGGAGCTGCTGGGTCAGGGATGTTGCAGATGTGCGTGACTTTATTATCAGCCTGTGCAGGTTGGTTCTGCTGCTATACGTGAGTTCTGTGATTACATGTGCATAAATGTCTTAACTTAGCTCTGCAGGCTTATTAGTACAGACCCAGAGCGGGAGGTATGTGTAGGTGCTGAGTACAGGACTGAGGGGTAGGTGCTGAGTACAGGGCTGAGGGGTAGGTGCTGAGTACAGGGCTGAGGGGTAGGTGCTGAGTACAGGGCTGAGGGGTAGGTGCTGAGTACAGGGCTGAGGGGTAGGTGCTGAGTAAAGGGCTGAGGGGTAGGTGCTGAGTACAGGACTGTGGGGGGTAGGTGCTGAGTACAGGGCAGTGGAGGGTAGGTGCTGAGTACTGGGCAGTGGAGGGTAGGTGCTGAGTACTTGGCTGTGGAGGGTAGGTGCTGAGTACTGGGCAGTGGAGGGTAGGTGCTGAGTACTGGGCAGTGGAGGGTAGGTGCTGAGTACTGGGCTGTGGGGGGTAGGTGCTGAGTACTGGGCTGTGGGGGGGTAGGTGCTGAATACTGGGCAGTGGAGGGTAGGTGCTGAGTACTGGGCAGTGGAGGGTAGGTGCTGAGTACTGGGCTGTGGGGGGTAGGTGCTGAGTACTGGGCTGTGGGGGGTAGGTGCTGAGTACTGGGCTGTGGGGGGTAGGTGCTGAGTACTGGGCTGTGGGGGGTAGGTGCTGAGTACTGGGCTGTGGGGGGTAGGTGCTGAGTACTGGGCTGTGGGGGGTATGTGCTGAGTACTGGGCAGTGGAGGGTAGGTGCTGAGTACTGGGCAGTGGAGGGTAGGTGCTGAGTACTGGGCAGTGGAGGGTAGGTGCTGAGTACTGGGCAGTGGAGGGTAGGTGCTGAGTACTGGGCAGTGGAGGGTAGGTGCTGAGTACTGGGCAGTGGAGGGTAGGTGCTGAGTACTGGGCTGTGGAGGGTAGGTGCTGAGTACTGGGCTGTGGAGGGTAGGTGCTGAGTACTGGGCTGTGGAGGGTAGGTGCTGAGTACTGGGCTGTGGGGGGTAGGTGCTGAGTACTGGGCTGTGGGGGGTAGGTGCTGAGTACTGGGCTGTGGGGGGTAGGTGCTGAGTACTGGGCTGTGGGGGGTAGGTGCTGAGTACTGGGCTGTGGGGGGTAGGTGCTGAGTACTGGGCTGTGGGGGGTAGGTGCTGAGTACTGGGCTGTGGGGGGTAGGTGCATTGTTCTGCAGGGGGGGGTAGCTGCGCTCTGCGCATTGTTCTGCAGGGGGGGTAGCTGCGCTCAGTGCATTGTGTCCCTATGTAACTGCTGCAGAATATGACACTGTAGCCAGTGCTGTATCTTTATATTATATCACTGTATGAGACACGGTGCTATACACAAGCTGCACTGACCTAGATTCATGTCATGGAAAATGAAACCCACATTTTTTATACTTTGTTTGTTTAAAAATTCTTTACAATTTGCTTCATTCTCTTGGTATTCTTTGTTGAAGGAGCAACAGTGGAGTACTGGGAGCTAGCTGAGCACCTCAGGTGAGCTAATGACGAGGCATATATATGATGCTACCAATCAGCAGCTAGCTCTCAGTAGTGCATACCTAGGTATTCTTTTATACAAAGGATACCAAGAGAATGAAGCAAATTAGATAATACTAAATTGGAATTTTGTGAAAACAATTTTGTGAAACAAGCAGTACGTCCCCTCTGCATGTGAGACATAAAACTGTTACTGTCAGCCAATAGAGCTGTGCGATTGGTCTATTTCAGCCAGTGAGCTTCTGTCTAATAGACCAGCTTTTTACACATCAGAATAAACAGATTATTTTTTTTTTTAAATCAAACAATGTTAAGATGATTGATTTGATCTTTTTCTTATGCATGCTAGGTATTTGTGTGCGGCGTGTAGAGAACATGTCTGTAACACGCAATTCCTACACGTGTAGTCTGGTATTTATTCTCTGTGTTCGGTGTGTATAGAACATATCTGTAACACGCAATTCCTACACGTGTAGTCTGGTATTTACTCTCTGTGTGCGGCGTGTATAGAACATATCTGTGACACGCAATTCCTACACGTGTGGTGTGTATGTCAGTAACACTTGATTTCTACACGTGTAGTCTTGTATGTGCTCTCTGTGTGCAGGGTGTATAGAACATGTCTGTAACACGTGATTCCTACATGTGTGGTCTGGTATGTACTCTCTGTGTGATGTGTACGAGTATAGCAGTAACACAAGATTCCTACACGTCTAGTCTGGTATGTACTCTGTGTGGTGTGTATGAGTATGTCAGTAACACAAGATTCCTACACTTCTAGTCTGGTATGTACTCTGTGTGGTGTGTATGAGTATAGCAGTAACACAAGATTCCTACACGTCTAGTCTGGTATGTACTCTGTGTGCAGCGTGTATAGAACATGTCTGTAACACGTGATTCCTACATATGTAGTCTGGTATGTACTCTGTGTGGTGTGTATGAGTATGTCAGTAACACAAGATTCCTACACGTCTAGTCTTGTATGTACTCTGTGTGGTGTGTATGAGTATAGCAGTAACACAAGATTCCTACATGTGTAGTCTGGTATGTACTCTGTGTGGTGTGTATGAGTATGTCAGTAACACAAGATTCCTACACGTCTAGTCTAGTCTGTTATGTACTCTGTGTGGTGTGTATGAGTATAGCAGTAACACAAGATTCCTACACGTCTAGTCTGGTATGTACTCTGTGTGCAGCTTGTTAGAACATGTCTGTAACACGTGATTCCTACACGTCTAGTCTGGTATGTACTCTGTGTGGTGTGTATGAGTATGTCAGTAACACAAGATTCCTACACGTCTAGTCTGGTATGTACTCTGTGTGGTGTGTATGAGTATGTCAGTAACACAAGATTCCTACACGTCTAGTCTGGTATGTACTCTGTGTGGTGTGTATGACTATGTCAGTAACACAAGATTCCTACACTTCTAGTCTGGTATGTACTCTGTGTGGTGTATATGAGTATAGCAGTAACACAAGATTCCTACACGTCTAGTCTGGTATGTACTCTGTGTGCAGCGTGTATAGAACATGTCTGTAACATGTGATTCCTACATGTGTAGTCTGGTATGTACTCTGTGTGGTGTGTATGAGTATGTCAGTAACACAAGATTCCTACACGTCTAGTCCTGTATGTACTCTGTGTGGTGTGTATGAGTATAGCAGTAACACAAGATTCCTACATGTGTAGTCTGGTATGAACTCTGTGTGGTGTGTATGAGTATGTCAGTAACACAAGATTCCTACACGTCTAGTCTGGTATGTACTCTGTGTGGTGTGTATGAGTATAGCAGTAACACGTGATTCCTACATGTCTAGTCTGGTATGTACTCTGTGTGGTGTGTATGAGTATGTCAGTAACACAAGATTCCTACACGTCTAGTCTTGTATGTACTCTGTGTGGTGTGTATGAGTATAGCAGTAACACAAGATTCCTACATGTGTAGTCTGGTATGTACTCTGTGTGGTGTGTATGAGTATGTCAGTAACACAAGATTCCTACACGTCTAGTCTGGTATGTACTCTGTGTGGTGTGTATGAGTATAGCAGTAACACAAGATTCCTACACGTCTAGTCTGGTATGTACTCTGTGTGGTGTGTATGAGTATGTCAGTAACACAAGATTCCTACACGTGTAGTCTGGTATGTACTCTGTGTGGTGTGTATGAGTATGTCAGTAACACAAGATTCCTACATGTGTAGTCTGGTATGTACTCTGTGTGGTGTGTATGAGTATGTCAGTAACACAAGATTCCTACATGTGTAGTCTGGTATGTACTCTGTGTGTATGAGTATGTCGGTAACACAAGATTCCTACACGTCTAGTCTGGTATGTACTCTGTGTGGTGTGTATGAGTATAGCAGTAGCACAAGATTCCTACACGTGTAGTCTGGTATGTACTCTGTGTGGTGTGTATGAGTATGTCAGTAACACAAGATTCCTACACGTCTAGTCTTGTATGTACTCTGTGTGGTGTGTATGAGTATAGCAGTAACACAAGATTCCTACACGTCTAGTCTGGTATGTACTCTGTGTGGTGTGTATGAGTATGTCAGTAACACAAGATTCCTACACGTCTAGTCTGGTATGTACTCTGTGTGGTGTGTATGAGTATGTCAGTAACACAAGATTCCTACACTTCTAGTCTGGTATGTACTCTGTGTGGTGTATATGAGTATAGCAGTAACACAAGATTCCTACACGTCTAGTCTGGTATGTACTCTGTGTGCAGCGTGTATAGAACATGTCTGTAACACGTGATTCCTACATGTGTAGTCTGGTATGTACTCTGTGTGGTGTGTATGAGTATGTCAGTAACACAAGATTCCTACACTTCTAGTCTGGTATGTACTCTGTGTGGTGTATATGAGTATAGCAGTAACACAAGATTCCTACACGTCTAGTCTGGTATGTACTCTGTGTGCAGCGTGTATAGAACATGTCTGTAACACGTGATTCCTACATGTGTAGTCTGGTATGTACTCTGTGTGGTGTGTATGAGTATGTCAGTAACACAAGATTCCTACACGTCTAGTCTTGTATGTACTCTGTGTGGTGTGTATGAGTATAGCAGTAACACAAGATTCCTACATGTGTAGTCTGGTATGTACTCTGTGTGGTGTGTATGAGTATGTCAGTAACACAAGATTCCTACACGTCTAGTCTGGTATGTACTCTGTGTGGTGTGTATGAGTATAGCAGTAACACGTGATTCCTACATGTCTAGTCTGGTATGTACTCTGTGTGGTGTGTATGAGTATGTCAGTAACACAAGATTCCTACACGTCTAGTCTGGTATGTACTCTGTGTGGTGTGTATGAGTATGTCAGTAACACAAGATTCCTACACTTCTAGTCTGGTATGTACTCTGTGTGGTGTATATGAGTATAGCAGTAACACAAGATTCCTACACTTCTAGTCTGGTATGTACTCTGTGTGGTGTATATGAGTATGTCAGTAACACAAGATTCCTACACGTCTAGTCTGATATGTACTCTGTGTGCAGCTTGTTAGAACATGTCTGTAACACGTGATTCCTACACGTCTAGTCTGGTATGTACTCTGTGTGGTGTGTATGAGTATGTCAGTAACACAAGATTCCTACACGTGTAGTCTGGTATGTACTCTGTGTGGTGTGTATGAGTATGTCAGTAACACAAGATTCCTACACATGTAGTCTGGTATGTACTCTGTGTGGTGTGTATGAGTATGTCAGTAACACAAGATTCCTACACGTCTAGTCTGGTATGTACTCTGTGTGTATGAGAGTGTCAGTAACACAAGATTCCTACATGTGTAGTCTGGTATGTACTGTGTGGTGTGTATGAGTATGTCAGTAACACAAGATTCCTACATGTGTAGTCTGGTATGTACTCTGTGTGGTGTGTATGAGTATGTCAGTAACACAAGATTCCTACACGTCTAGTCTGGTATGTACTCTGTGTGGTGTGTATGAGTATAGCAGTAACACAATATTCCTACACGTCTAGTCTGGTATGTACTGTGTGTGCAGCGTGTATAGAACATGTCTGTAACACATGATTCCTACAAGTGTGGTCTGGTATGTACTCTGTGTGGTGTGTGTGAGTTTGTCAGTAACACAAGATTCCTACACTTCTAGTCTGGTATGTACTCTGTGTATGAGTATAGCAGTAACACAAGATTCCTACACGTCTAGTCTGGTATGTACTCTGTGTGGTGTGTATGAGTAGAGCAGTAACACAATATTCCTACACGTCTAGTCTGGTATGTACTGTGTGTGCAGCGTGTATAGAACATGTCTGTAACACATGATTCCTACAAGTGTGGTCTGGTATGTACTCTGTGTGGTGTGTATGAGTATGTCAGTAACACAAGATTCCTACATGTGTAGTCTGGTATGTACTCTGTGTGTATGAGTATGTCAGTAACACAAGATTCCTACAAGTCTAGTCTGGTATGTACTCTGTGTGCAGCTTGTTAGAACATGTCTGTAACACGTGATTCCTACATGTCTAGTCTGGTATGTACTCTGTGTGGTGTGTATGAGTATGTCAGTAACACAAGATTCCTACATGTGTAGTCTGGTATGTACTCTGTGTGGTGTGTATGAGTATGTCAGTAACACAAGATTCCTACATGTGTAGTCTGGTATGTACTCTGTGTGGTGTGTATGAGTATGTCAGTAACACAAGATTCCTACACGTCTAGTCTGGTATGTACTCTGTGTGCAGCTTGTTAGAACATGTCTGTAACACGTGATTCCTACATGTCTAGTCTGGTATGTACTCTGTGTGGTGTGTATGAGTATGTCAGTAACACAAGATTCCTACATGTGTAGTCTGGTATGTACTCTGTGTGGTGTGTATGAGTATGTCAGTAACACAAGATTCCTACATGTGTAGTCTGGTATGTACTCTGTGTGTATTAGTATGTCAGTAACACAAGATTCCTACATGTGTAGTCTGGTATGTACTCTGTGTGCAGCTTGTTAGAACATGTCTGTAACATGTGATTCCTACACGTGTGGTCTGGTATGTACTCTCTGTGTGCAGCCTGTATAACACATGTCTATAACATGTAATTACCGTTTTTCCCCACAGGTTGTGTAATCGCTCCTTCACTTGGCTGATTGCCTACAGGATGCAGCAGACAAAGTATATCGTATTCACCCTCCTCCTGATTCCCGCTGTCTCCTTTCATCCCGTCTACCATGATTACTGTATACTGGGTGCTGGCCCGGGGGGTCTACAAGCTGCTAGGTTCTTGAAGGATTCTGGGAGGGATTACGTAGTACTAGAACGTAACCAGAGTCCAGGCAGCTTCTTTCTCCGATTCCCTCGGCACAGGAAATTAATCAGCATCAACAAAAAGTTTACTGGACGCAAGAATCGTGAATTCAACCTGCGACACGACTGGAACTCGCTTTTAAGCCAGGATAGGAATTTGCTTTTTGGCCGTTACTCCAGTGATTTCTTCCCCCATGCAGACGACATGCTGCGATACCTCCAGAATTTTAGTGCTGGAATCCATGTGCATTATGGAGTTAATATCAGCCGTATCCAGCTGAAATCCAGTTCAGTGGCATGGAACGGTCACTTCTTCTTCCTATTAGACCAGGCAGGGCGGGCGTACCAGTGCAGGTGATGGACACCCACAGTATATAAATAGCTCTTGTTACAGTGTTCATGTGAAGTCAGCCATTAGCGTGTCAGGTCTAGGTACATATTGATCAGAGCATAACCAAGTCACAGAGTAATAATACCCACGAAAGCTTGTGCAAATACCGGCAGGTTGGTAGTTTTACCAGTGTTTGCTTGTAAGAGATGGTGGTAACAACTGTATTAAAACATAGTAATTTACCATAATACACACTGGTGCCCCATGTCCCAACTTGCACTCTTCAGTCACCACATGCCCAGAAGATAAATAAGTCAAGAAGTCACCAAAAATGTCATGTGTGAGTTATTTAGCCCTGTCGCCCCATCGCTATGAAACACAAAAGCCACTTGTCTAGACATTTGTAACAAAGATTCACAACCTATCTTCTAACCCTCGTATGTAAATGTACCTTGTGTAACACTCTATATAAGTTATTGTTATTATTTACCCCACTCATTCAGTTAAATGACAGGTGATCTTTCTACCAGATAACACTTCACCGCAAGAAGACATGGCTGTTTGTCACAGTGATGGGGGTATTGCTACTAAACAAGCTATTTATACTCTGATTGTGACGCAAGTAAACCTACTGTGCTCTCAGAGACATACTGAGTATTAATCTAACATATTTCAATTCATTATTTGATTAACATAACCCTATTCAGGTTATAAGAAATGTTATTTTATCCATAATTTGCAAACGTTAGGAATATACAAGTATTATATATGTATTCTGTGGGAGTCTAATACAGAGCACCAATTCACTGTGTTACATTGGGTTAATGTAAAGGTGATTAACTGTAGTGCCCTAAGTTTCTCCATTGTGGTGGTTCAGTTTCCAGCCCTTATCCTACAGCCTTGGTCTCTAAAGGCTACAATTCCTGACTGTAACTATACAGGGGTAACAGCAGTACCCGGGCCCCGTAGACTGGTGTATATACTCACACATGGTGTATATACTCACATGCTGATGTATGTAATTGTAACAAGCAGTACCTGGCCCCATAGACTGGTGTGTATATACTCACATGCTGATGTATGTAATTGTAACCAGCAGTACCTGGCCCCATAGACTGGTGTATATACTCACATGCTGATGTATGTAATTGTAACCAGCAGTACCTGGCCCTATAGACTGGTGTGTATATACTCACATGCTGATGTATGTAATTGTAACCAGCAGTACCTGGCCCTATAGACTGGTGTGTATATACTCACATGCTGATGTATGTAATTGTAACCAGCAGTACCTGGCCCTATAGACTGGTGTGTATATACTCACATGCTGATGTATGTAATTGTAACCAGCAGTACCTGGCCCCATAGACTGGTGTGTATATACTCACATGCTGATGTATGTAATTGTAACAAGCAGTACCTGGCCCCATAGACTGGTGTGTATATACTCACACATGCTGATGTATGTCATTGTAACCAGCAGTACCTGGCCCCATAGACTGGTGTATATACTCACATTCTGATGTATGTAATTGTAACCAGCAGTACTTGGCCCCATAGACTGGTGTGTATACTCTCACATGCTGATGTATGTAATTGTAACAAGCAGTACCTGACCCCATAGACTGGTGTGTATACTCATACATGCTGATGTATGTCATTGTAACCAGCAGTACCTGGCCCCATAGACTGGTGTGTATACTCATACATGCTGATGTATGTAATTGTAACAAGCAGTACCTGACCCCATAGACTGGTGTGTATATACTCACATGCTGATGTATGTAATTGTAACCAGCAGTACCTGGCCCCATAGACTGGTGTATATACTCACATGCTGATGTATGTAATTGTAACCAGCAGTACCTGGCCCTATAGACTGGTGTGTATATACTCACATGCTGATGTATGTAATTGCAGCCAGCAGTACCTGGCCCCATAGACTGGTGTATATACTCATACATGCTGATGTATGTCATTGTAACCAGCAGTACCTGACCCCATAGACTGGTGTGTTACTCATACATGCTGATGTATGTAATTGTAACAAGCAGTACCTGACCCCATAGACTGGTGTGTATACTCATACATGCTGATGTATGTAATTGTAACAAGCAGTACTTGACCCCATAGACTGGTGTGTATATACTGACATGCTGATGTATGTAATTGTAACCAGCAGTACCTGACCCCATAGACTGGTGTGTTACTCATACATGCTGATGTATGTAATTGTAACAAGCAGTACCTGACCCCATAGACTGGTGTGTATACTCATACATGCTGATGTATGTAATTGTAACAAGCAGTACTTGACCCCATAGACTGGTGTGTATATACTCACATGCTGATGTATGTAATTGTAACCAGCAGTACTTGGCCCCATAGACTGGTGTGTATATACTCACATGCTGATGTATGTAATTGTAACCAGCAATACCTGGCCCCATATACTGGTGTATATACTCACACATGCTGATGTATGTCATTGTAACCAGCAGTACCTGGCCCCATAGACTGGTGTGTATATACTCACATGCTGATGTATGTAATTGTAACAAGCAGTACCTGACCCCATAGACTGGTGTATATACTCACATGCTGATGTATGTAATTGTAACCAGCAGTACTTGGCCCCATAGACTGGTGTATATACTCACACATGCTGATGTATGTAATTGTAACCAGCAGTACTTGGCCCCATAGACTGGGGTATATACTCACACATGCTGATGTATGTAATTGTAACAAGCAGTACCTAGCCACATAGACTGGTGTGTATATACTCACATGCTGATGTATGTAATTGTAACAAGCAGTACCTGGCCCCATAGACTGGTGTATATACTCACACATGCTGATGTATGTAATTGTAACCAGCAGTACCTGGCCCCATATACTGGTGTATATACTAACATGCTGATGTATGTCATTGTAACCAGCAGTACCTGGCCCCATAGACTGGTGTGTATATACTCACATGCTGATGTATGTCATTGCAACCAGCAGTACCTGGCCCCATAGACTGGTGTATATACTCACACATGCTGATGTATGTCATTGTAACCAGCAGTACCTGGCCCCATAGACTGGTGTATATACTCATACATGCTGATGTATGTCATTGTAACCAGCAGTACCTGGCCCCATAGACTGGTGTATATACTCACACATGCTGATGTATGTAATTGCAGCCAGCAGTACCTGGCCCCATAGACTGGTGTGTATATATTCTCACATGCTGATGTATGTAATTGTAACCAGCAGTACCTGGCCCCATAGACTGGTGTATATGCTCATACATGCTGATGTATGTAATTGTAACCAGCAGTACCTGGCCCCATAGACTGGTGTATATACTCACATGCTGATGTATGTCATTGTAACCAGCAGTACCTGGCCCCATAGACTGGTGTGTATATACTGACATGCTGATGTATGTAATTGTAACCAGCAGTACCTGGCCCCATAGACTGGTGTATATACTCACATGCTGATGTATGTAATTGTAACCAGCAGTACCTGGCCCCATAGACTGGTGTATATACTCACATGCTGATGTATGTAATTGTAACCAGCAGTACCTGGCCCCATATACTGGTGTATATACTCATACATGCTGATGTATGTAATTGTAACCAGCAGTACCTGGCCCCATAGACTGGTGTATATACTCACATGCTGATGTATGTAATTGTAACCAGCAGTACCTGGCCCCATAGACTGGTGTATATACTCACATGCTGATGTATGTAATTGTAACCAGCAGTACCTGGCCCCATAGACTGGTGTATATACTCACATGCTGATGTATGTCATTGTAACCAGCAGTACCTGGCCCCATAGACTGGTGTATATACTCACATGCTGATGTATGTAATTGTAACCAGCAGTACCTGGCCCCATAGACTGGTGTATATACTCACACATGCTGATGTATGTAATTGTAACCAGCAGTACCTGGCCCCATAGACTGGTGTGTATATACTCACATGCTGATGTATGTAATTGTAACCAGCAGTACCTGGCCCCATAGACTGATGTATATACTCACATGCTGATGTATGTCATTGTAACCAGCAGTACCTGGCCCCATATACTGGTGTATATACTCACATGCTGATGTATGTAATTGTAACAAGCAGTACCTGGCCCCATAGACTGGTGTGTATATACTGACATGCCGATGTATGTAATTGTAACAAGCAGTACCTGGCCCTATAGCCTGGTGTATATACTCTCACATACTGATGTATGTAATTGTAACCAGCAGTACCTGGCCCCATAGACTGGTGTGTATATACTCACATGCTGATGTATGTCATTGTAACCAGCAGTACCTGGCCCCATAGACTGGTGTATATACTCACATGCTGATGTATGTAATTGTAACCAGCAGTACCTGGCTCCATATACTGGTGTGTATATACTCTCACATGCTGATGTATGTAATTGTAACCAGCAGTACCTGGCCCCATAGACTGGTGTGTATATACTCACATGCTGATGTATGTAATTGTAACCAGCAGTACCTGGCCCCATAGACTGGTGTGTATATACTCACATGCTGATGTATGTAATTGTAACCAGCAGTACCTGGCCCCATAGACTGGTGTGTATATACTCACATGCTGATGTATGTAATTCTAACAAGCAGTAACTGGCCCCATAGACTGGTGTATATACTCTCACATGCTGATGTATGTAATTGTAACCAGCAGTACCTGGCCCCATAGACTGGTGTGTATATACTGACATGCTGATGTATGTAATTGTAACAAGCAGTACCTGGCCCTATAGCCTGGTGTATATACTCTCACATGCTGATGTATGTAATTGTAACCAGCAGTACCTGGCCCCATAGACTGGTGTATATACTCACATGCTGATGTATGTAATTGTAACCAGCAGTACCTGGCCCCATAGACTGGTGTATATACTCATACATGCTGATGTATGTAATTGTAACCAGCAGTACCTGGCCCCATATACTGGTGTGTATATACTCTCACATGCTGATGTATGTAATTGCAGCCAGCAGTACCTGGCCCCATATACTGGTGTATATACTCACATGCTGATGTATGTAATTGTAACCAGCAGTACCTGGCCCCATAGACTGGTGTGTATATACTGACATGCTGATGTATGTAATTGTAACAAGCAGTACCTGGCCCTATAGCCTGGTGTATATACTCTCACATGCTGATGTATGTAATTGTAACCAGCAGTACCTGGCCCCATAGACTGGTGTATATACTCACATGCTGATGTATGTAATTGCAGCCAGCAGTACCTGGCCCCATAGACTGGTGTGTATATACTCATACATGCTGATGTATGTAATTGTAGCCAGCAGTACCTGGCCCCATATACTGGTGTATATACTCACACATGCTGATGTATGTAATTGCAGCCAGCAGTACCTGGCCCCATAGACTGGTGTGTATATACTCATACATGCTGATGTATGTAATTGCAGCCAGCAGTACCTGGCCCCATAGACTGGTGTGTATATATACTCACATGCTGATGTATGTAATTGTAACCAGCAGTACCTGGCCCCATATACTGGTGTATATACTCACATGCTGATGTATGTAATTGTAACCAGCAGTACCTGGCCCCATAGACTGGTGTGTATATACTCATACATGCTGATGTATGTAATTGCAGCCAGCAGTACCTGGCCCCATAGACTGGTGTGTATATATACTCACATGCTGATGTATGTAATTGTAACCAGCAGTACCTGGCCCCATATACTGGTGTATATACTCACATGCTGATGTATGTAATTGTAACCAGCAGTACCTGGCCCCATAGACTGGTGTGTATATACTCACATGCTGATGTATGTAATTGTAACCAGCAGTACCTGGCCCCATAGACTGGTGTGTATATACTCACACATGCTGATGTATGTAATTGTAACCAGCAGTACCTGGCCCCATATACTGGTGTATATACTCACACATGCTGATGTATGTAATTGTAACCAGCAATACCTGGCCCCATAGACTGGTGTATATACTCACATGCTGATGTATATAATTGTAACAAGCAGTACCTGGCCCCATAGACTGGTGTATATACTCACATGCTGATGTATATAATTGTAACAAGCAGTACCTGGCCCCATAGACTGGTGTATATACTCACACATGCTGATGTATGTAATTGTAACCAGCAGTACCTGGCCCCATAGACTGGTGTATATACTCATACATGCTGATGTATGTAATTGTAACCAGCAGTACCTGGCCCCATAGACTGGTGTATATACTCACACATGCTGATGTATGTAATTGCACTCACTGTGGTCACTGCCCTGTGTATAATGCACATAACCTCACACAGGGTGTATATTACCAATGTTTGTTCATCTCACTACTCAAAATAATTCAACCGTAGCCGCCTTCACAATATCCTATCACTGCTTTACTAGCCATCTTCTGTATTCCAGCGTACTGCTGGTAGCCACTGGCTTATCTCTTCCTCACCTTGTGGACTTTCCTGGATCAGAATATGCAGAGGGCTACGAGACAGTATCCACAGATCCGCACAACTTCATGGGACAAAGCGTCTTGATCCTGGGACGTGGAAACTCTGCATTTGAAACAGCTGAAAATATCTTGGGGGTCACCAACTTCATACACATGTTAGGACGTTCCAGGGTCCGTTTATCCTGGGCAACTCATTATGTGGGAGATCTCAGGTGAGAGGGTAACGCTACAGGGGAATATCCGTCCTGTAGGACCACAAACAAAAGTAACTACTTTACTGTAATTGTCTAATAATGGTGACCTGCAGTGACATGTTTATGGGCAGGAGCGGAGAAAAAAAGAGAGCATGGAGAGAGAGTGGAGGGATAAACAGAAAGAGACAGAAGGAACACTTGAAAAGAGAGATGGAAAGGCGATAGAGGTTGTGAAAGAGAAGACAGAGTGGGGAGAGAAAAAGAGGAGAGTGAGAGAGGACAACAAGAGAAGACAGACAAGAGAATGCAGAGAGTGGGAAGAACAAGAATGGGAGAAAGAGAGAGGAAGAAGAAATATAAGAGAGAGGAAACAAGAGGGAGAGTTGGAGAGAGGGAGACTGAAGTGAGAGGAGGGGGAGACAAGAGGGAGAGTGGGAGAAAGGAGAGACGGAGACTGAAGTGAGAGGAGGGAGAGACAAGAGGGGGAGTGGGAGAAAGGAGAGAGGGAGACTGAAGTGAGAGGAGGGGGATACAAGAGAGAGAGCGGGAGAAAGGAGAGAGGGAGACTGAAGTGAGAGGAGGGGGAGACGAGGAAGAGCGGGAGAAAGTAGAGAGGGAGACTGAAGTGAGAGGAGGGGGAGACAGGAGGGAGAGTGGGAGAAAGGAGAGAGGAAGACTGAAGTGAGAGGAGGGGGAGACAGGAGGGAGAGAGGGAGACTGAAGTGGGAGGAGGGGGAGACGAGGGAGAGTGGGAGAAAGGAGAGAGGGAGACTGAAGTGAGAGGAGGGAGAGTGGGAGAAAGGAGAGAGGGAGACTGAAGTGAGAGGAGGGGGATACAAGAGGGAGAGCGGGAGAAAGGAGAGAGGGAGACTGAAGTGAGAGGAGGGGGATACAAGAGGGAGAGCGGGAGAAAGGAGAGAGGGAGACTGAAGTGAGAGGAGGGGGAGACAAGAGGAAGAGCGGGAGAAAGTAGAGAGGGAGACTGAAGTGAGAGGAGGGGGAGACAAGAGGGAGAGTGGGAGAAAGGAGAGACAGACTGAAGTGAGAGGAGGGGGAGACAAGAGGAAGAGCGGGAGAAAGTAGAGAGGGAGACTGAAGTGAGAGGAGGGGGAGACAGGAGGGAGAGTGGGAGAAAGGAGAGAGGAAGACTGAAGTGAGAGGAGGGGGAGACAGGAGGGAGAGTGGGAGAAAGGAGAGAGGGAGACGAGGGAGAGTGGGAGATAGGAGAGAGGGAGACTGAAGTGAGAGGAGGGAGAGTGGGAGAAAGGAGAGAGGGAGACTGAAGTGAGAGGAGGGGGGAGACAAGAGGAAGAGCGGGAGAAAGGAGGGAGGGAGACTGAAGTGAGAGGAGGGGGAGACGAGAAGAAGAGCGGGAGAAAGTAGAGAGGGAGACTGAAGTGAGAGGAGGGGGAGACAAGAGGGAGAGTGGGAGAGAGGAGAGAGGGAGACTGAAGTGAGAGGAGGGGGAGAGAGGGAGACTGAAGTGAGAAGATGGGGAGACAGGAGGGAGAGTGGGAGAAAGGAGAGAGGGAGACAAGAGGAAGAGTGGGAGAAAGGAGAGAGGAAGACTGAAGTGAGAGGAGGGGGAGACAGGAGGGAGAGTGGGAGAGAGGGAGACTGAAGTGAGAGGAGGGGGAGACAAGAGGGAGAGTGGGAGAGAGGAGAGAGGGAGACTGAAGTGAGAGGAGGGGGAGAGTGGGAGAGAGGGAGACTGAAGTGAGAAGATGGGGAGACAAGAGGGAGAGTGGGAGAGAGGGAGACTGAAGTGAGAGGAGGAGACAAGAGGGAGAGAGGAGAGAGGGAGACTGAAGTGAGAGGAGGGGGAGACAGGAGGGAGAGTGGGAGAAAGGAGAGAGGGAGACAAGAGGAAGAGTGGGAGAAAGGAGAGAGGAAGACTGAAGTGAGAGGAGGGGGAGACAGGAGGGAGAGTGGGAGAGAGGGAGACTGAAGTGAGAGGAGGGGGAGACAAGAGGGAGAGAGGGTGAAAAGAGCGAGGGAGACTGAAGTGAGAGGAGGGGGAGACAAGAGGGAGAGTGGGAGAAAGGAGAGAGGGAGACTGAAGTGAGAGGAGGGGGAGACGAGGAAGAGCGGGAGAAAGGAGAGAGGGAGACTGAAGTGAGAGGAGGGGGAGACGAGGAAGAGCGGGAGAAAGGAGAGAGGGAGACTGAAGTGAGAGGAGGGGGAGACGAGAGGAAGAAGAGAGGGAGACTGAAGTGAGAGGAGGGGGAGACAAGAGGGAAAAAGGAGAGAGGGAGACTGAAGTGAGAGGAGGGGGAGACAAGAGGAAGAGCGGGAGAAAGAAGAGAGGGAGACTGAAGTGACAGGAGGGGGAGACGAGAGGAAGAGCGGGAGACTGAAGTGAGAGGAGGGGGAGCCAAGAGGAAGAGCGGGAGAAAGGAGAGACTGAGACTGAAGTGACAGGAGGGGGAGACAAGAAGGAGAGAGAGAGACAAATGAGGGGGCAATAGAGAAGAGAGGGAAAGAAAGAAAGGAGGGGAGTGAGAGATAAGAGTATAGAAAGAATGGAGTGAGAGAAGAGACAGATGAGAGAGAAAATAAATGTTAATAGCACTTCTCACCTCTGGTTTCAGGGGTTAAAATGCAGTACCCCATTCCGCACTGGGACAGGAAGAAGGTGGAGGGAAGTGAGGAAACTGCACTTGACAGGGAACTTGAGGGTTAAAATATCCAGCTGTGCAAGGAGAAAGCTCATGGGAAGGGCCACTGTACTACAAACATCCCAGGGGCAGAAAATGAAAACAAACAAAGCACTTTTTTTTCTATGCCCCTCTGCAAGGCCCCATCATGAGTGAGACCTTAGGCAGTCGCCTATTTGGCCTAACACTAGAGCTGCCTATGTTTATGTGCTCAGTCCCTGCTAGTGTCACAGTGTACTAATGACAGTGACAGGTTTATGTGCTCAGTCCCTGCTAGTGTCACAGTGTACTAATGACAGTGACATGTTTATGTGCTCAGTACCTGCTAGTGTCACAGTGTACTAATTAATGACAGTGACATGTTTATGTGCTCAGTACCTGCTAGTGTCACAGTGTACTAATGACAGTGACATGTTTATGTGCTCAGTACCTGCTAGTGTCACAGTGTACTAATGACAGTGACATGTTTATGTGCTCAGTACCTGCTAGTGTCACAGTGTACTAATGACAGTGACATGTTTATGTGCTCAGTACCTGCTAGTGTCACAGTGTACTAATGACAGTGACAGTTTATGTGCTCAGTCCCTGCTAGTGTCACAGTGTACTAATTAATGACAGTGACATGTTTATGTGCTCAGTACCTGCTAGTGTCACAGTGTACTAATGACAGTGACATGTTTATGTGCTCAGTCCCTGCTAGTGTCACAGTGTACTAATGACAGTGACATGTTTATGTGCTCAGTCCCTGCTAGTGTCACAGTGTACTAATGACAGTGACATGTTTATGTGCTCAGTCCCTGCTAGTGTCACAGTGTACTAATGACAGTGACATGCTTATGTGCTCAGTACCTGCTAGTGTCACAGTGTACTAATTAATGACAGTGACATGTTTATGTGCTCAGTACCTGCTAGTGTCACAGTGTACTAATGACAGTGACATGTTTTACACACATAATATTCAGGTTTTCTTTTTGTTACTCATTTTCCTGTAGAGCGATTAACAATGGTCTCCTGGACACTTATCAGCTGAAGTCTCTGGATGGGCTTTTGGAAGGGGACCTCTCGGACCTGGCGCTAGTCCGTGATGAAGCAGGGAAAGTGTACGTTAGTCACAGGCATTATCTGAGGAGGGACACAGAGCCTGCAGGAAACAAGACAGGCATAACTCTGTCTACTCTACCGCAGGACGACTTGGATAATTTTGCAGCTCGGGAGCCATATGACCGTGTAATTCGCTGCTTGGGGTGGTCTTTTGATTTCTCCATCTTTGACAGGTGAGTCGATGAGCCGGTGTACCGGTGACATTGGATTAAACCAAACAGTTGAGAGTTGGTTTGTGCTTTCAGGGAGGAATTCCAGTCAAGCCATTAGCGTGGGGGTGGTGATTGGTTGGGATAAAACAAAAGCTGTGATATTATTTGGGGAGCGCTAGGTTACAGTGCCTGATGCTTTACCCCGTGATAGGATGTTTCTTTGTCATAGAGGAAAGTGCTATCTGTGACTAATTTATGCAGAAACGACTGTCGGACTTCCTGGTACCCCAAAGGATGGATAATTATCTGTACACATCTGTGCACGTATAAGTATGTATATGTGGGTGTGTGTGTAATATATATATATATATATATATATATAAAAGGAAATTTATGCTTACCTGATAAATTTGTTTCTTTTACAATATGACGAGTCCACGGATTTCATCCTTACTTATGGGATATCGCCTCCTGGTCAGCAGGAGGAGGCAAAGAGCTCCACAGCAGAGCTGCATATATATATAGCTCCTCCCTTCCCTCCCACTCCAGTCATTCGACCGAAGTTAGGAAGAGAAAGGAAAAGCTAAGGAACAGAGGTGACTGAAGTTTAATAAAAATAAAACCTAGAATGGAAGATAAACAAGGGGCGCCAACATAGTGTGAATCGTTAAAACAACAAATATAAAAGTGATGTGCAAAAAACTACTCACAAGGAAAGTGGCACCTTAAATGAATAAGGTGCGATAAAGCAGGCTGACATTCAAATTCCAGCAGTCAGTACGCTGGAGGTCTCACCCAGAGGACCTGTGGAATCCAGATAGACGTCTAGAAAGTAGCACCCACGTTTTTTAGGACCAATGGCCGGACCAGGTGAGCTGCAAGCTGATAGGTGTTCTCCTGCTGCACTCACGCCACCAAGACTTTTCTCCAAAACTGACAGTGTCAGTGTATGAAAGGTTCCGTGGTAAAAGTCCTGTTTCAAAAACAAGTGGATCGTGGAAAGAAGCAAAAATACTGGGTCGTGGTATAAAACAAACAGTATTTATTTTGCAACGCGTTTCTCAGTCTATTCCAGACCGTTTCATCAGGCATAATCATAGTTAACAATAGAGATCTATTTAAACCCACAGTGACCCGGAATTGAAACAAAAGGTCAACTCTATTAACAATGTTGCAATTGCAAAAACATTTAACTTTTGATACATTGTATAAATCGGTTTGAATTGTGACCGCACAGATAACACTTAAATAAAAAGTATATAAAAAAAATCCTATTCGCAATTACCAAATACATCTGGAAAAAAATATATCATAGTAAACTGGACATATATTAACATGTGTGTGTATATGTATATCTCATCTCCTGGTTGGATTCGAACCCAGGACCTAATGTGTGCTAGGCAATGGATAAATCAAAAGGCTACCTTTATGTCTTATTTAAATTTCTTTCAAAAAGGATTAGTATTGATACAAAATGTATAAATTGATCTACATGTCTCACAATGTCTAGAAGATAATCTTATTTGGTCTTTTTAATAAATGACTCTAATTTTTAAAACCAAACTAAAAGGAATTTTCTTATAAATATAAAACTAAAAAAGAAATGTTCGTGACAAACGCTTACTATAAATAAGTGACATATAAAAATTATAAAAAATATATGTGTATATATATATATATATATATATATATTTTATGGCTCCACTGGACTCGAACTTGGGACCTTCTGTATGTTAAGCGAGCATGAAATTGATATGGCTATCTTGAAGGCCTATTTTTATGTTATATATTGGAGCAGAAATATGTTAGGAATTATGTTATTAATAATATGTATATATATATGTTTGGGACTCCACTGGACTCGAACTTGGGACCTTCTGTATGTTAGGCGAACATGAAATTGGTAAGGCTATCTTGAAAGTTTATGTTATATATTGGGGCAAAAATATATTAGGAATTATGTTATTAATTGTTTCCAATCATATACAACAACCAAATAGACTAAAAAGTGTATCCAGAATGTATATAAACAATTGTAGGTGTATGTGTTGATGAATAATCAAACATTCAAAAAGATGAAATGTGCAAAATGGTGTATCATAAAAAATAATATAAATCAGGTATGTAAAATATAATATAATATGAAACTATATAGGTGCTTGGACTATTAGGTTTAGAACCGGATAGACAAGTGCATACATATACACAACTATGTGGACATGCTCGTCATGGGCATATACACATAAATATAAGTGTATGGAAATATAACATATTCTATATGTGTCTAAATTGCATTAATGCAATATATTATTAAAGACTGACAAAGAAGAGAAAAAGAAATAAGAGAGATATAATGTAGTGGTATCGACGTATGGTAGTGTTTGTTAATGTATATCAAAAAATATAAGAAAATATGATGTACTAGACCCTAAAAGCTAAATCTCATGTTAGATACAAATGTAACCTGTATAAAAGTAATAATTTATGTGAAGGCTGCCAAATCCGCAGGAATTGCTCCAATTTAGAATCTTTTGACATTGAAAGCAAGGTTCTTTACCAACGCTTTGTAGACAAAGGTTATCCTATAGATCTACTAAATCAATGTCTTAAAAAAGCACGCAATCTAGATAGAGAATTAATCTTTGAAAAAGTCCAAAATAGCACCAACAATCAAACCAAAAAGAAATCCACAAACAACGTTGTTTGTGAACCACTTTTCATTACACAATACAATAACAACCACTACAAAATTCGAAACATACTACATAAACATTGGAACATTATCCAAAAGGATCCTTTCCTTAAAGATATAGTCGGGGAAAAACCCAAAATTGGATATAGACGAGCTTCCACTTTAAGGAATTAATTAGCCCCCAGTAAAAAGTAAAACATTGCCAATTTCTGTCCAATAAACAAACCAAAACTTTAAACTTTTTAGCTTCCCATGGATCATTTAAATGTGGCAAAAGAGGTTGCAACATGTGCAAATATACAATTTCACAAAAATCTTTTAAATCCAATATTACTGGTTTAACTTATCAAATCACACATCGTCTCAATTGCGAATCTAAATATATAGTGTATCTCCTTAATTGTATTTGTGGCGTCCAGTATGTAGGGCGCACTATTAGAAATCTCTGTACCCGTTGGGGTGAACATCATCGAAATTGTAAAAATTGTAAAAAAACTAAAACCAACCATAGTGTCCCCAACCATTGTGAAACGATACACGACGGGAGTTCAGATATCTATAAAATTATCCATATTGATCATGTACCACCTTCCACAGATTATGATCGTCTGATTAAACTCAGGCAATTAGAAACATATTGGATACATAAACTCAAAACCTTGTATCCATTAGGCTTAAATGCCAATGTAGATTTGGCAGCCTTCACATAAATTATTACTTTTATACAGGTTACATTTGTATCTAACATGAGATTTAGCTTTTAGGGTCTAGTACATCATATTTTCTTATATTTTTTGATATACATTAACAAACACTACCATACGTCGATACCACTACATTATATCTCTCTTATTTCTTTTTCTCTTCTTTGTCAGTCTTCAATAATATATTGCATTAATGCAATTTAGACACATATAGAATATGTTATATTTCCATACACTTATATTTTATGTTTGATTATACATCAACACATACACCTACAATTGTTTATATACATTCTGGATACACTTTTTAGTCTATTTGGTTGTTGTATATGATTGGAAACAATAACATAATTCCTAATATATTTTTGCCCCAATATATAACATAAACTTTCAAGATAGCCTTACCAATTTCATGTTCGCCTAACATACAGAAGGTCCCAAGTTCGAGTCCAGTGGAGTCCCAAATATATATATACATATTATTAATAACATAATTCCTAACATATTTCTGCTCCAATATATAACATAAAAATAGGCCTTCAAGATAGCCATATCAATTTCATGCTCGCTTAACATACAGAAGGTCCCAAGTTCGAGTCCAGTGGAGCCATAATATATATATATATATATATATATATATATATATACACATATATTTTTTATAATTTTTATATGTCACTTATTTATAGTAAGCATTTGTCACGAACATTTCTTTTTTAGTTTTATATTTATAAGAAAATTCCTTTTAGTTTGGTTTTAAAAATTAGAGTCATTTATTAAAAAGACCAAATAAGATTATCTTCTAGACATTGTGAGACATGTAGATCAATTTATACATTTTGTATCAATACTAATCCTTTTTGCAAGAAATTTAAATAAGACATAAAGGTAGCCTTTTGATTTATCCATTGCCTAGCACACATTAGGTCCTGGGTTCGAATCCAACCAGGAGATGAGATATACATATACACACATGTTAATATATGTCCAGTTTACTATGATATATTTTTTTCCAGATGTATTTGGTAATTGCGAATAGGATTTTTTTATATACTTTTTATTTAAGTGTTATCTGTGCGGTCACAATTGTTCAAACCGATTTATACAATGTATCAAAAGTTAAATGTTTTTGCAATTGCAACATTGTTAATAGAGTTGACCTTTTGTTTCAATTCCGGGTCACTGTGGGTTTAAATAGATCTCTATTGTTAACTATGATTATGCCTGATGAAACGGTCTGGAATAGACTGAGAAACGCGTTGCAAAATAAATACTGTTTGTTTTATACCACGACCCGGTATTTTTGCTTCTTTCCACGATCCACTTGTTTTTGAAACAGGACTTTTACCACGGAACCTTTCATACACTGACACTGTCAGTTTTGGAGAAAAGTCTCGGTGGCGTGAGTGCAGCAGGAGAACACCTATCAGCTTGCAGCCCACTTGGTCCGGCCATTGGTCCTAAAAAACGTGGGTGCTACTTTCTAGACGCCTATCTGGATTCCACAGGTCCTCTGGGTGAGACCTCCAGCGTACTGACTGCTGGAATTTGAATGTCAGCCTGCTTTATCGCACCTTATTCATTTAAGGTGCCACTTTCCTTGTGAGTAGTTTTTTGCACATCACTTTTATATTTGTTGTTTTAACGATTCACACTATGTTGGCGCCCCTTGTTTATCTTCCATTCTAGACACCCTGACCCATCGCACCGCGGGACACAAGAGGAGCACGCCAAACACCTGAACACATCACCGTTCACATATTAGGATTGGACACTTATTTTTTTACATCACAGCATTTTTTGGGACATTGATAAGTACTTTTTATATATTTTACTCATCGCCACAAATATAATTGTTTATCTGTGATATCTGATTATTTTAATGTATCACTAATATACACAAATTGTCCTGAGCACTTGTTTTACTCACAATTTTTTTTCCTCATTATTATTAATTTTTCACACATACCAAACACTGTGCTGTTTATATTTATTTATGCATACGGGTACAAACCCAATCATAAAGTGTTAGGTCCTACTTTGATAACCTGTGTTCCTAGCGCATCCTCTTAGGTTTTTCCTCCTCAGGAATTTCTTTTTATAAAAATAAAACCTGTCTTTAGAAAAAACGACAGGGAGGGCCGTGGACTCGTCGTATCGTAAAAGAAATAAATTTATCAGGTAAGCATAAATTTACTTTTCTTTTACAAGATATGACAAATCCACGGATTTCATCCTTACTTATGGGATACAATACCAAAGCTATAGGACACGGATGAAAGGGAGGGACAAGACAGGAACCTAAATGGAAGGCACCACTGCTTGAAGAACCTTTCTCCCAAAACCAGCCTCAGAAGAAGCAAAAGTATCAAATTTGGAAAATTTGGAAAAAGTGTGAAAAGACGACCAAGTTGCAGCCTTGCAAATCTGTTTAACAGAAGCATCATTTTTAAATGCCCATGAGGAAGCCACAGCCCTAGTGGAATGAGCCATAATTCGTTCAGGAGGCTGCTGTCCAGCGGCCAAACGGATGATACTCTTCAGCCAAAAAGAAAGAGAGGTAGCCGTAGCTTTCTGACCCCTACATTTCCCAGAAAAGACAACAAATAATGAAGATGATTGACAAAATTCCTTAGTCGCCTGCAAGTAAAACTTCAGAGCACGGACTACGTCCAAATTATGTAACAGACGCTCTTTTTAGAAGAAGGATTAGGACACAAGGAAGGAACAACAATTTCCTGATTAATATTTTTGTTAGAAACAACCTTAGGAAGAAAACCATGTTTGGTACGCAACACTACCTTATCTGCATGGAAAACAAGATAAGGAGAATCACATTGTAATGCCAAAAGCTCAGAAACTCTGCGAGCAGACGAAATAGCAACCAAAAATAAAACTTTCCAAGATAATAACTTAATATCTATGGAATTCATAGGTTCAAACGGAACCCCTTGAAGAACATTAAGAACTAAATTCAAACTCCAAGGAGGGGCAATTGGTCTAAACACAGGCCTGAATCTAGTCAGAGCCTGACAAAAGGATTGAACATCTGGAACATCTGCCAGACGCTTGTGAAGCAAAATAGACAAAACAGAAATCTGTCCCTTTAAGGAACTTGCTGATAACCCTTTCTCCAATCCTTCTTGGAGAAAAGATAAAATCCTAGGAATCCTAACCCTACTCCATGAGTAGCCCTTGAATTCGCACCAATAAAGATATTTACGCCATATCTTATGGTAAATTTTTCTAGTAACAGGCTTGCGTGCCTGAATCAAGATATCAATGACGAATCAGAGAACCCTCGCTTAGATAAAATCAAGCGTTAAATCTCCAAGCAGTCAGCTGCAGAGAAATTAGATTCGGATGATGGAAGGGTCCCTGAATGAGAAGGTCCTGCCTCAATGGAAGCTTCCTTGGTAGCAGAGAGGACATGTCCACCAGATCGGCATACCACGTCCTGCGAGGCCACACAGGAGCGATGAGGATCACCGAACCCCTCTCCTGTTTGCCTCGAGCAATCACTCGGGGAAGGAGAGCAAACAGCGGGAACACATAAGCTAGGTTGAATGACCAAGGCACTGCCAAGGCATCTATCAGTTCGGCCGAAGCCAACTGAGGCCAAGCCTGAAGTGCATTGAATATTGCTCTTAACTCCAGAATATTGATGGGAAGTAGAGACTCCGACCGAGTCCACACACCCTGAGCCTTCAGGGAATTCCAGACTGCGCCCCATCCTAGTAGACTGGCGTCCGTTGTCACTGTCACCCATGAAGGTCTGCGGAAGCACGTCCCTTGGGACAGATGATCTAGCGACAACCACCAAAGAAGAGAGTCTCTTGTCTTCTGATCCAGATCTGTCTGAGGAGACAGATTTGCATAATCTCCATTGCATTGTCTGAGCATGCTCAGTTGTAGAGGTCTGAGATAAAAACGAGCAAGCGGAATGATGTCCATTGCCGCCACCATCAATCCAATTACCTCCATGCACTGAGCCACTGATGGCCGAGGATTGGACTGAAGGGCTCGGCAAGTATTCAGAATCTTTCTGAGATTCGTCAAGAAGATTTTCATGAATATAGAGTCTATTAGAGTTCCCAGGAAAGGAACCCTTGTCAGGAATTAGTGAACTCTTTTCTAGATTCACTTTTCACCCGTGAGTCCTTAGAAAGGACAGAACCACGTCGGTATGAGACTTTGTCAGTTGATAAGACGACGCCTGGATCAGAATATCGTCTAGATAAGGCGCCACTGCAATGCCCCGCAGTCTGAGAACCGCCAGCAGAGACCCTAGAACCTTCGTGAAGATCCTGGGTGCCATGGCCAGGTCGAAAGGAAGAGCCACGAACTGAAAATGTTTGTCCAGGAAGGCAAACCTTAGGAATTGGTGATGATCTCTGTGGATAGGAATATGAAGATATGCATCCTTTAAGTCCACGGTAGTCATATATTGACCCTCCTGGATCAATGGAAGAATTGTCCGAATAGTCTCCATCTTGAAGGATGGGTCTCTGAGAAACTCGTTTAGACTTTTGAGATCTAAAATGGGTCGGAACGTTCCGTCTTTTTTGGGAACCACAATTTTTTTTTTAGTAAAACCCCTGTCCCTGTTCTTGTATTGGAACGGGACAAATTACTCCCATAGTGTGGAGGTTACACAACGTAAGAACGCCTCTCTTTTTATCTGGTCTACAGACAATCAAGAAAGAACAAACCGTCCCCTTGGGAAGGAATTTTTGAACTCCAACTGAAAGCCCTGAGACACAGTTGCTAGTGTCCAGGGATCCTGAACATCTCTTATCCAAGTCTGGAGAAAGAGAGAAGTCTGCTTCCTACTAGGACCGGTCTCAGATCGGGGGCCGACCCTTCATGCTGTCTTGGAAACAGCAGTAAAGTACACAGACGGTCACCATTGGAAACCCTGTCGTGAGGCCCATAACGAATGTTATCTGCTAGGGGTATAGAAGTTCACGTAGTGATGAAAACTACTCCTTCACCCCAAAGGACTATCGTCCAGCCTTTTAGCCGGTACGGTCATGGAAAACAGTATTGTAAATATAAGGAATGCTAAAGGCACCCATTCCATTTGAAACTGAAATTCTCAGTAATGTGGTCACTGTATGAAGGCCATAACATTTCGATTAAAACCCATAGGAGAAAATTGTGGCCAATAGTTAACAGACTCCCCAACAGCAAGCGCCGAAGAGGGAGTAGGGTCCAAAGAAAAATAAATTTGAACAAATCGTAGTCAGATTTAAACATAGAACACAAAACCATTCTTTTAAATATGAAAAGTAACCCTATTCTCGAGTGCGTTTGTTCATCTTCAGTCATACAGAATGAACTAACAAAGAACAGCTGAAACACACTTAATACTGTCTCTTTAAATGTTTAAAGAGCGTTTTATGTTTGACATACAGAAACATCCAATAACCATACAAAGACGTCTGTAACTAGACGTTGCTATGAACATTAAAAGCAAAGTCTCTGCAAAGAACCGCAGAGCACTGCCTGTGGGTCAGAAATTAATTTGGACACTGTAATAATAAAACTGTGGCAGGAATTGACTGGTGTCCCAGACTCTTAACAGCCACCACTTTAGGATCATGTTAGTACAGGAAAAACATGGTACTGTCCCTTTAAATTTTAAAAGAGAACTTTTTTTTTTAATTTACTGTACAAAAATATCAACAGTAGCCAGGTCCAATCTGTGAGATGGGAGGCAGAGTGACTTGTACCACAAGACCCCCATACTATGGCAAAACCGTAAATAAATTTGCCAGGCTGTGAGTTAAAATTCATTTTACCCCTTAGTAGGAAACCGCTAGGTTATCACACTATGCAGCAAACCATGACAGGGAAAAACATAGTGCTACAGTCCAATTATGCTTAACTGACAGCATATCTCCTTGGACCTAACATAAACTGAGCCACATAGAAAGGAAAATAGGGCGTGTTTTCTAAGGACCACCACACATGGATGGTGACATCTTTAAATATTACAAGTAACTTCCCATGGTATGCGCTCCTAAGAAATGAATGGAACAAAACAGCAGCGTTGCTGGCCTTTCCCACCTTATTTATGTGAGTGTTTGACACATTAGTTGAAAGTACAATGTAGTAGTTACTGTCAGTGTAACTCAGTGCTAACAGTACCTTCTGAGCCGTAAAATCATTAAGTATAAAAACTCTATGCTCCAATTCTATAATGGAGGCTTAGAGTGTAAAAGTGACGTGGCTCCGCCCCTTGTGGGCGTAACGGACTCGGTCTCCCAGTCTGACCGTACGTCAGGTAGCACAATCACTGCACACACAAATAAATAAAGTCCCCTCCCTGACAGTATATGTTATGTCCAGACCACTGGGAACCCAGAACGTTGTGTGACTAGCCATACTGCCTCAGACCAGAGTAAATCCAAACTGCACGGCAGGGATGTTGCTAATTACTCTTATGCTGGGCTCTGCTATCACATAAAGATGTCTATCCTGTATGTGTTGGCCCGCAAATATAGTGCTCACTTCCATCTGAGAGAGTGTGCCCCAGAAAAATAAAGTTAGCACTTACCTCTAAAGCAGTGCGACAGCATGGCAGTCCAGCAGGTTTCCAGAGGTCCTCTCCCTCTCATAGCCCTATGGACGAACAACAGCCTGAGTTAAAAGTGCTTAGGCTAGCTGAAATAGGGCAGCAACAGGTATAGGTGGCGCAGTGAGAATTATGTCCCACCTATTGCCTTAAAGCCACCAAATGCTTCTCTTTTTGTAGGGAAGAGACTGATTTGGTCTAGGCTACACCCCAGCACAAAAGTAGCACTCAGAGGCACTACTTAAAAAATAATAAACACTTGATTGAAGAATCTAAACTAACACCTCACTTTACCTCTTCCTATCACTAACACAGGCAAAGAGAATGACTGGAGTGGGAGGGAAGGGAGGAGCTATATATACAGCTCTGCTGTGGAGCTCTTTGCCTCCTCCTGCTGACCAGGAGGCGATATCCCATAAGTAAGGATGAAATCCGTGGAATCGTCATATCTTGTAAAAGATATATATATATATATATATATATATATATATATATATATATATATATATATATATATATATATATATATATATATATATATATATACATACACCCCCACATAATCATACTTGTGCACATAATCAAACATGCCCAAACATGCCCATACACCAAAACATGTGCACACATACTTACATAATCAAACATTCCTACACATGTCCACACATATTTGCGTACATAACAAGACAATACCTACACGCGTAATAACACAAGCGCATACACGTGTAAATATACCTATGCACGTGATGACAAATAAGTATCACTTGCACACACATAAGCATACATATCACGCAATGGCAAATATGTGCACACATACCTACACACATGCACGCACATAATCACACACATACGTCCAAACCTCTGTACACACATGCACGCACATAATCACACACATGCATGCACATAATCACACACATGTACACACATGCACGCACATAATCACACACATGCACGCACATAATCACACACATGCGTCCAAACCTCTGTACACACATGCGCGCACATAATTACACACATGTACAAACCTATGTACACACATGCAATCACATAATCACACACATGTACAAACCTATGTACACACATGCAATCACATAATCACACACATGTACAAACCTATGTACACACATGCAATCACATAATTACACACCTGTACAAACCTATGTACACACATGCAATCACATAATTACACACATGTACAAACCTATGTACACACATGCAATCACATAATCACACACATGTACAAACCTAGGTACACACATGCAATCACATAATCACACACATGTACAAACCTATGTACACACATGCAATCACATAATCACACACATGCAATTGCATAATTACACACATGTACACACATGCAATCACATAATCGCACCCATGTACAAACCTCTGTGCACACATGCACGCACATAATCACACACATATGTACACACATGCACACACATAATTGCATACATATGTACAAACCTATGCATGCACATAATCGCACACATATATACAAACCTATGTACACACATGCAATCACATAATCACACATATATGTACACACATGCACGCCGCACATAATCACACACATACGTCCAAACCTCTGTGCACACATGCAATCACATAATCACACATATACGTCCAAACCTCTGTGCACACATGCAATCACATAATCACACACATGTACAAACCTCTGTGCACACATGCAATCACATAATCACACACATGTACAAACCTATGTACACACATGCACGCGCATAATCACACACATGTACAAACCTATGTACACACATGCACGCGCATAATCACGCGCATGTACAAACCTATGTACACACATGCACGCGCATAATTACACATGTACAAACCTATGTACACACATGTACGCACATAATTACACGTATGTACAAACGTGAACACATGAGCACACATACCTACACACATAATCACACATATATACACATATGCACACGTACCTACACACATGAGCTCACACAAACGTGCACATATGCTTACACACACATGCTTACAGTCACATACACACAGACATACAAATTATTACTGTCAGCATCTAGTGGTATTAGCTTCTTCAGTAACTGGTGAGATGAAGATAAATAAGTTAGCGCCAAGGCTTGTCAGTAGTGATTCTGTGTGCGCTTCTTATACATGAACCCAGTAAGGTCCCTGACCCTGTGACATTTGTATGTCCCACCAAGCAAAGTCACTTCACAGTTTATACATTTTGTATTTCTGAAGCCCTCCTTGTACTGTACTTGTTATATATGTGCCTGTACTGTACTTGTTATTTATGTGTATTTACTTGTTATACAGTATCTCACAAAAGTGAGTACACCCCTCACATTTTTGTAAATATTTTATTATATATTTTCATGTGACAACACTGAAGAAATGATACTTTGCTACAACGTAAAGTAGTGAGTGTACAGCCTGTATAACAGTGTAAATTTGCTGTCCCCTCGAAATACCTCAACACACAGCCATTAATGTCTAAACTGTTGGCAACAAAAGTGAGTGCACCCCTAAGTGGAAATGTCCAAATTGGGCCCAAAGTGTCAATATTTTGTGTGGCCACCATTATTTTCCAGCACTGCCTTAACCCTCTTGGGCATCGAGTTCACCAGAGCTTCACAGGTTGCCACTGGAGTTCTCTTCCACTCCTCCATTATGACATCACGGAGCTGGTGGATGTTAGTCCCCCACCTTCCATTTGAGGATGCCCCACAGATGCTCAATAGGGTTTAGGTCTGGAGATATGCTTGGCCAGTCCATCACCTTTATCCTCCGTTTCTTTAGCAAGACAGTGGTCGTCTTGGAGGTGTGTTTGGGGTTATCATGTTGGAATACTGCCCTGCGGCCCAGTCTCTGAAGCTTTGCTTCAGTAAGTCACAGTACATGTTGGCATTCATGGTTCTCTCAATGAACTGTAGCTCCCCAGTGCCGGCAGAACTCATGCAAGCCCAGACCATGACACTCCCACCACCTTGCTTGACTGTAGGCAAGACACACTTGCTTTGTAGTCCTCACCTGGTTGCCGCCACACATGCTTTACACCATCTGAACCAAATAAGTTTATCTTGGTCTCATCGGACCACAGGACAGTTCCAGTAATCCATGTCCTTAGTCTGCTTGTCTTCAACAAACTGTTTGCTGGCTTTCTTGTGCATCATGTTTAGAAGAGTCTTCCTTCTGGGACGACAGCCATGCAGACCAAATTGATGCAGTGTGCGGCATATGGTCTGGGCACTAACAGACTGAACCCCCACCACTTCAACCTCTGCAGCAATGCTGGCAGCGCTGATACGTCTATTTACCAAAGACAACCTCTGGATATGAGGCTGAGCATGTGCACTCAACTTCTTTGGTCGACCATGACGAGGCCTGTTGTGATTGGAACCTGTCTTTTAAAACCGCTGTATGGTTTAGCCCACCGTGCTGCAGCTCAGTTTCAGGGTCTTGGCAATCTTCTTATAGCCTAGGCCATCTTTATGTAAAGCAACAATTCTTTTTTCAGATCCTCAGAGTTCTTTGCCATGAGGTGCCATGTTGAACTTCCAGTGACCAATATGAGAGAGTGTGAGAGCGATAACACCAAATTTAACACACCTGTTCCCCATTCACACCTGAGACCTTATAACACTAACGAGTCACATGACACCGGGGAGGTAAAATGGCTAATTGGGCCCAATTTGGGGTGTACTCACTTTTGTTGCCAATGGTTTAGACATTAATGACTGTGTGTTGAGGTATTTCGAGGGGACAGCAAATTTACACTGTTATACAGGCTGTACACTCACTACTTTACGTTGTAGTGTCATTTCTTCAGTGTTGTCACATGAAAAGATATAATAAAATATTTATAAAAATGTGAGTGTACTCACTTTTGTGAGATACTGTTTATGTGTATTTACTTGTACTGTACTTGTTATATTATGTGTATTTACTGTACTTATTATTTATGTGCCTGTACTGTACTTGTTATATATGTTTCTGTACTGTACTTGTTATATATGTGTATTTACTGTACTTGTTATTTATGTGCCTGTACTGTACTTGTTATATATGTGTATTTACTGTACTTTTTATTTGTGTATTTACTTGTTATATATGTGCCTGTACTGTACTTGTTATATATGTGTCTGTACTGTACTTGTTATTTATGTGTCTGCACTGTACTTGTTATGTATGTGTATTTACTTGTTATATATGTGTATTTACTTGTTATATATGTGTATTTACTGTACTTGTTATTTATGTGCCTGTACTGTACTTGTTATATATGTGTATTTACTGTACTTGTTATTTATGTGCCTGTACTGTACTTGTTATGTATGTGTATTTACTTGTTATATATGTGCCTGTACTGTACTTGTTATATATGTGTCTGTACTGTACTTGTTATATATGTGCCTGTACTGTACTTGTTATATATGTGTATTTACTTGTTATATATGTGTCTGTACTGTACCTGTTATATATGTGTCTGTACTGTACTTGTTATTTATGTGTATTTACTTGTTATTTATGTGTATTTACTTGTTATATATGTGCCTCTACTGTACTTGTTATATTATGTGTATTTACTGTACTTGTTATTTATGTGCCTGTACTGTACTTGTTATATTATGTGTATTTACTGTACTTGTTATATATGTGTCTGTACTTGTTATATATGTGTCTGTACTGTACCTGTTATATATGTGTATTTACTTGTTATTTATGTGTATTTACTTGTTATATATGTGCCTGTACTGTACTTGTTATATTATGTGTATTTACTGTACTTGTTATTTATGTGCCTGTACTGTACTTGTTATATATGTGTCTGTACTGTACTTGTTATATATGTGTATTTACTGTACTTGTTATTTATGTGCCTGTACTGTACTTGTTATATATGTGTCTTTACTGTACTTGTTATATTATGTTTATTTACTGTACTTGTTATTTATGTGCCTGTACTGTACTTGTTATATATGTGTATTTCTTTCATGTAATTAGCAAGAGTCCATGAGCTAGTGACGTATGGGATATACATTCCTACCAGGAGGGGCAAAGTTTCCCAAACCTCAAAATGCCTATAAATACACCCCTCACCACACCCACAAATCAGTTTTACAAACTTTGCCTCCTATGGAGGTGGTGAAGTAAGTTTGTGCTAGATTCTACGTTGATATGCGCTCCGCAGCAGGTTGGAGCCCGGTTTTCCTCTCAGCGTGCAGTGAATGTCAGAGGGATGTGAAGAGAGTATTGCCTGTTTGAATTCAATGATCTCCTTCTACGGGGTCTATTTCATAGGTTCTCTGTTATCGGTCGTAGAGATTCATCTCTTACCTCCCTTTTCAGATCGACGATATACTCTTATATATATATATACCATTACCTCTGCTGATTTTCGTTTCAGTACTGGTTTGGCTTTCTACAAACATGTAGATGAGTGTCCTGGGGTAAGTAAGTCTTATTTTCTGTGACACTCTAAAGCTATGGTTGGGCACTTTTTTATAAAGTTCTAAATACATGTATTCAAACATTTATTTGCCTTGACTCAGGATGTTCAACATTCCTTTTTTCAGACAGTCAGTTTCATATTTGGGATAATGCATTTGAATCAATCATTTTTTCTTACCTTAAAATTTGACTTTTTCCCTGTGGGCTGTTAGGCTCGCGGGGGCTGAAAATGCTTCATTTTATTGCGTCATTCTTGGCACGGACTTTTTTGGCGCAAAAAATCTCTTCCGTTTCCGGCGTCATACGTGTCGCCGGAAGTTGCGTCATTTTTTGACGTTCTTTTGCGCCAAAAATGTCGGCGTTCCGGATGTGGCATCATTTTTGGCGCCAAAAGCATTTAGGCGCCAAATAATGTGGGCGTCTTATTTGGCGCTAAAAAAATTTGGGCGTCGCTTTTGTCTCCACATTATTTAAGTCTCATTTTTCATTGCTTCTGGTTGCTAGAAGCTTGTTCTTTGGCATTTTTTCCCATTCCTGAAACTGAAGGAATTTGATCAATTTTGCTTTATATGTTGTTTTTTCTCTTACATATTGCAAGATGTCTCACGTTGCATCTGAGTCAGAAGAAACTTCAGGAAAATCGCTGCCTGGTGCTGGAACTACCAAAGCTAAGTGTATCTGCTGTAAACTTTTGGTAGTTGTTCCTCCAGCTGTTGTTTGTATTAAATGTCATGACAAACTTGTTAATGCAGAAAATATTTCCTTTAGTAAAGTACCATTACCTGTTGCAGTTCCCTCAACATCTAATGTTCAGAGTGTACCTGATAACATAAGAGATTTTGTTTCTGAATCCATTAAGAAGGCTATGTCTGTTATTCCTCCTTCTAGTAAATATAAAAAATCTTTTAAAACTTCTCTTTATCCAGATGAATTTTTAAATGAACATCATCATTCTGATTCTAATGATTCTTCTGGTTCAGAGGACTCTGTCTCAGAGGTTGATGCTGATAAATCTTCATATTTATTTAAAATGGAATTTATTCGTTCTTTACTTAAAGAAGTCCTAATTGCATTAGAAATTGAGGATTCTGGTCCTCTTGATACTAAATCTAAACGTTTAGACAAGGTCTTTAAATCTCCTGTAGTTATTCCAGAAGTTTTTCCTGTTCCAGGTGCTATTTCTGAAGTAATTTCCAGAGAATGGAATAATTTGGGTAATTCATTTACTCCTTCTTCTAAACGTTTTAAGCAATTATATCCTGTGCCGTCCGACAGATTAGAGTTTTGGGACAAAATCCCTAAAGTTGATGGGGCTATTTCTACCCTTGCCAAACGTACTACTATTCCTACGGCAGATGGTACTTCCTTTAAGGATCCTCTAGATAGGAAAATTGAATCCTTTCTAAGAAAAGCTTATTTGTGTTCAGGTAATCTTCTTAGACCTGCTATATCTTTGGCGGATGTTGCTGCAGCTTCAACTTTTTGGTTGGAAACTTTAGCGCAACAAGTAACAGATCATGATTCTCATAACATTATTATTCTGCTTCAACATGCTAATAATTTTATCTGTGATGCCATTTTTGATTTTATCAGAGTTGATGTCAGGTTTATGTCTCTAGCTATTTTAGCTAGAAGAGCTTTATGGCTTAAAACTTGGAATGCTGATATGTCTTCTAAATCGACTCTACTTTCCCTTTCTTTCCAGGGTAATAAATTATTTGGTTCTCAGTTGGATTCTATTATCTCAACTGTTACTGGTGGGATAGGAACTTTTTTACCGCAGGATAAAAAATCTAAGGGTAAAAACAGGGCTAATAATCGTTTTCGTTCCTTTCGTTTCAACAAAGGACAAAAGCCTGATCCTTCATCCTCAGGAGCAGTTTCAGTTTGGAAACCATCTCCAGTCTGGAATAAATCCAAGCCTTCTAGAAAAGCAAAGCCAGCTTCTAAGTCCACATGAAGGTGCGGCCCTCATTCCAGCTCAGCTGATAGGGGGCAGATTACGTTTTTTCAAAGAAATTTGGATCGATTCTGTTCACAATCTTTGGATTCAGAACATTGTTTCAGAAGGGTACAGAATTGGTTTCAAGATAAGACCTCCTGCAAAGAGATTTTTTCTTTCCCGTGTCCCAGTAAACCCAGCGAAAGCTCAAGCATTTCTGAAATGTGTTTCAGATCTAGAGTTGGCTGGAGTAATTATGCCAGTTCCAGTTCTGGAACAGGGGCTGGGGTTTTATTCGAATCTCTTCATTGTACCAAAGAAGGAGAATTCCTTCAGACCAGTTCTGGATCTAAAAATATTGAATAGTTATGTAAGGATACCAACATTCAAAATGGTAACTATAAGGACTATCCTGCCTTTTGTTCAGCAAGGGCATTATATGTCTACAATAGATTTACAGGATGCATATCTGCATATTCCGATTCATCCAGCTCACTATCAGTTTCTGAGATTCTCTTTCCTGGACAAGCATTACCAGTTTGTGGCTCTGCCGTTTGGCCTAGCAACAGCTCCAAGAATTTTTACAAAGGTTCTCGGTGCCCTTCTGTCTGTAATCAGAGAACAGGGTATTGTGGTTTTTCCTTATTTGGACGATATCTTGGTACTTGCTAAGTCTTCACATTTAGCAGAATCTCATACGAATCGACTTGTGTTGTTTCTTCAAGATCACGGTTGGAGGATCAATTCACTAAAAAGTTCATTGATTCCTCAGACAAGGGTAACCTTTTTGGGTTTCCAGATAGATTCAGTGTCCATGACTCTGTCTTTGACAGACAAGAGACGTCTAAAATTGATTTCAGCTTGTCGAAACCTTCAGTCACAATCATTCCCTTCGGTAGCCTTTTGCATGGAAATTTTAGGTCTTATGACTGCTGCATCGGACGCGATCCCCTTTGCTCGTTTTCACATGCGACCTCTTCAGCTCTGTATGCTGAACCAATGGTGCAGGGATTACACAAAGATATCTCAATTAATATCTTTAAAACCGATTGTACGACACTCTCTAACGTGGTGGACAGATCACCATCGTTTAGTTCAGGGGGCTTCTTTTGTTCTTCCGACCTGGACTGTAATTTCAACAGATGCAAGTCTTACAGGTTGGGGAGCTGTGTGGGGGTCTCTGACGGCACAAGGGGTTTGGGAATCTCAGGAGGTGAGATTACCGATCAATATTTTGGAACTCCGTGCAATTTTCAGAGCTCTTCAGTCTTGGCCTCTTCTGAAGAGAGAATCGTTCATTTGTTTTCAGACAGACAATGTCACAACTGTGGCATACATCAATCATCAGGGGGGGGACTCACAGTCCTCTGGCTATGAAAGAAGTATCTCGAATTCTGGTTTGGGCGGAATCCAGCTCCTGTCTAATCTCTGCGGTTCATATCCCAGGTATAGACAATTGGGAAGCGGATTATCTCAGTCGCCAAACGTTGCATCCGGGCGAATGGTCTCTTCACCCAGAGGTTTTTCTTCAGATTGTTCAAATGTGGGAACTTCCAGAAATAGATCTGATGGCTTCTCATCTAAACAAGAAACTTCCCAGGTATCTGTCCAGATCCCGGGATCTTCAGGCGGAGGCAGAATCTCCAAGATTCTGAAGGAATGCTCGTTTGTCCTGCTGGTAGCTCCAGCATGGCCTCACAGGTTTTGGTATGCGGATCTTGTCCGGATGGCCTCTTGCCAACCGTGGACTCTTCCGTTAAGACCAGACCTTCTGTCGCAAGGTCCTTTTTTCCATCAGGATCTCAAATCCTTAAATTTAAAGGTATGGAGATTGAACGCTTGATTCTTGGTCAAAGAGGTTTCTCTGACTCTGTGATTAATACTATGTTACAGGCTCGTAAATCTGTATCTAGAGAGATATATTATAGAGTCTGGAAGACTTATATTTCTTGGTGTCTTTCTCATCATTTTTCCTGGCATTCTTTTAGAATTCCGAGAATTTTACAGTTTCTTCAGGATGGTTTAGATAAAGGTTTGTCCGCAAGTTCCTTGAAAGGACAAGTCTCTGCTCTTTCTGTTCTTTTTCACAGAAAGATTGCTAATATTCCTGACATTCATTGTTTTGTACAAGCTTTGGTTCGTATAAAACCTGTCATTAAGTCAATTTCTCCTCCTTGGAGTTTGAATTTGGTTCTGGGGGCTCTTCAAGCTCCTCCTTTTGAACCCATGCATTCATTGGACATTAAATTACTTTCCTGGAAAGTTTTGTTCCTTTTGGCGATCTCTTCTGCCAGAAGAGTCTCTGAATTATCTGCTCTTTCTTGTGAGTCTCCTTTTCTGATTTTTCATCAGGATAAGGCGGTGTTGCGAACTTCTTTTGAATTTTTACCTAAGGTTGTGAATTCCAACAACATTAGTAGAGAAATTGTGGTTCCTTCATTATGTCCTAATCCTAAGAATTCTAAGGAGAAATCGTTGCATTCTTTGGATGTTGTTAGAGCTTTGAAATATTATGTTGAAGCTACTAAGTCTTTCTGAAAGACTTCTAGTCTATTTGTTATCTTTTCCGGTTCTAGAAAAGGCCAGAAAGCTTCTGCCATTTCTTTGGCATCTTGGTTGAAATCTTGAATTCATCATGCCTATGTTGAGTTGGGTAAAACTCCGCCTCAAAGGATTACAGCTCATTCTACTAGGTCAGTTTCTACTTCCTGGGCGTTTAGGAATGAAGCTTCGGTTGATCAGATTTGCAAAGCAGCAACTTGGTCCTCTTTGCATACTTTTACTAAATTCTACCATTTTGATGTGTTTTCTTCATCTGAAGCAGTTTTTGGTAGAAAAGTACTTCAGGCAGTGGTTTCAGTTTGAATCTTCTGCTTATGTTTTCATTAAACTTTATTTTGGGTGTGGATTATTTTCAGCAGGAATTGGCTGTCTTTATTTTATCCCTCCCTCTCTAGTGACTCTTGCGTGGAAAGATCCACATCTTGGGTAGTCATTATCCCATACGTCACTAGCTCATGGACTCTTGCTAATTACATGAAAGAAAACATAATTTATTTAAGAACTTACCTGATAAATTCATTTCTTTCATATTAGCAAGAGTCCATGAGGCCCACCCTTTTTGTGGTGGTTATGATTTTTTTGTATAAAGCACAATTATTCCAATTCCTTATTTTATATGCTTTCGCACTTTTTTTCTTATCACCCCACTTCTTGGCTATTCGTTAAACTGATTTGTGGGTGTGGTGAGGGGTGTATTTATAGGCATTTTGAGGTTTGGGAAACTTTGCCCCTCCTGGTAGGAATGTATATCCCATACGTCACTAGCTCATGGACTCTTGCTAATATGAAAGAAATGAATTTATCAGGTAAGTTCTTACATAAATTATGTTTTATTGTACTTGTTATATATGTGCCTGTACTGTACTTGTTATATTATGTGTATTTACTGTACTTGTTATTTATGTGCCTGTACTGTACTTGTTAGATATGTGCCTATACTGTACTTGTTATATATGTGCCTGTACTGTACTTGTTATATATGTGTATTTACTGTACTTGTTATTTATGTGCCTGTACTGTACTTGTTAGATATGTGCCTGTACTGTACTTGTTATATATGTGTATTTATTGTACTTGTTATATATGTGCCTGTACTGTACTTGTTATGTTATGTGTATTTACTGTACTTGTTATTTATGTGCCTGTACTGTACTTGTTAGATATGTGCCTATACTGTACTTGTTATATATGTGTATTTATTGTACTTGTTATTTGTGCCTGTACTGTACTTGTTATATATGTGTATTTATTGTACTTGTTATTTGTGCCTGTACTGTACTTGTTATATATGTGTATTGTACTTGTTATTTTTGCCTGTACTGTACTTGTTATATATGTGTATTTACTGTACTTGTTATATATGTGTCTGTACTGTACTTGTTATATATGTGTCTGTACTGTACCTGTTATATATGTGTCTGTACTGTACTTGTTATTTATGTGTATTTACTTGTTATATATGTGCCTGTACTGTACTTGTTATTTATGTGTATTTACTTGTTATTTATGTGTATTTACTTGCTATTTATGTGCATGTACTGTACTTGTTATATATGTGTCTGTACTGTACCTGTTATATATGTGTCTGTACTGTACTTGTTATTTATGTGTATTTACTTGTTATATATATGCCTGCACCGTACTTGTTGTTTATGTGTCTGTACTGTACTTGTTATATATGTGTCTGTACTGTACTTGTTGTTTATGTGTATTTACTTTTTATATATGTGCCTGTTCTGTACTTGTTATATATGTGTATTTACTTGTTATTTATATGCCTGCACTGTACTTGTTATATATGTGCCTGTACTGTACTTGTTATATATGTGCCTGTACCGTACTTGTTATATATGTGCCTGTACTTGTTGTTTATGTGTATTTACTTGTTATATATGTGCCTGTACCATACTTGTTATTTTTGTGTATTTACTTGTTATATATGTGCCTGTACTGTACTTGTTATTTATGTGTATTTACTTTTTATATACAGTATGTGCCTGTACTGTACTTGGTTATATATGTGCCTGTACTGTACTTGGTTGGTTATGTGCCTGTACTGTACTTGTTATTTATGTGTATTTACTTGTTATATATGTGCCTGTACTGTACTTGGTTATATATGTGCCTGTACCGCACTTGGTTGGTTATGTGCCTGTACTGTACTTGGTTATATATGTGCCTGTACCGTACTGTTGTTGGTTATGTGCCTGTACTGTACTTGGTTATATATGTGCCTGTACCGTACTTGGTTGGTTATGTGCCTGTACTGTACTTGGTTATATATGTGCCTGTACTGTACTTGGTTATGTGCCTGTACCGTACTTGGTTGGTTATGTGCCTGTACTGTACTTGGTTATATATGTGCCTGTACCGTACTTGGTTGGTTATGTGCCTGTACTGTACTTGGTTATATATGTGCCTGTACTGTACTTGGTTATATATGTGCCTGTACTGTACTTGGTTATATATGTGCCTGTACTGTACTTGGTTAAATATGTGCCTGTACTGTACTTGGTTATATATGTGCCTGTACCGTACTTGGTTGGTTATGTGCCTGTACTGTACTTGGTTGGTTATGTGCCTGTACTGTACTTGTTTATATATGTGCCTGTACTGTACTTGGTTATATATGTGCCTGTACCGTACTTGGTTGGTTATGTGCCTGTACTGTACCTGGTTATATATGTGCCTGTACCATACTTGGTTGGTTATGTGCCTGTACTGTACCTGGTTATATATGTGCCTGTACCATACTTGGTTGGTTATGTGCCGGTACTGTACCTGGTTATATATGTGCCTGTACCATACTTGGTTGGTTATATGCCGGTACTGTACTTGGTTGGTTATGTGCCTGTACTCACCCGCACTATGTACTGTACTTGTTCCTACTGGCTGTTGTGTTGTTGCTACAGAATTATTTCTTGTCACAAGTTGGTTTTTATGGAACAGCAAGTGAGAATTAGAGCTGAGATACTTTTTGAATTGTGAGATCTATGAAGTGCTAATAATAATAGGTAATCTGAGAGCGGCGCTTGCTTACGACAGTGCATTGCACAAGGTGTAAAGCTGATGTGTAACAGAGTGACAAACTGCACTTCTGTGTCCTGAATCTTCCTTCAGGTTTATTCGTACAAATGAAATCGCTGGTTTTGCTTATTGAAACCTCCGCCCACAATGACCATATTAGTACTTAAGTATTAGGTTTTGTGCACATAGAGACATACAATAAGCAGCTCTGCCCTTCCTGCGGGCTCAGCACATTTAAATGGTCATAGGAACCAAGTTAGGGGGAAATAGATTTGACTGTTTATTCTCTAATAACTGCTCCGTACATTGACAGGAACAAGGTGTTTTAATCTCAAAGAAGACAATGTGACAAATCCTTTCTTGTCTCTTACACCGTTACTTTTCAGGTCTGTTAAGCTAAAGCCGGCGACCAAACAAAACAGGAAATACCCGTGGCTAACGGCGAGCTATGAAGCCAGGTACACCCGGGGGCTGTTTGTGGTGGGCACTGCTAGTCATGCTATTGATTTCCGCCAATCTGCTGGAGGATTCATACACGGCTTCCGCTATACAGGTGAGTAAGTTCCTCTGACCTGGTCCTGAAAGCTTAGACCCTGCGATGTGCTACAGCTTCATTTGTTTCTATGTCACAGTTACTGGATCACACTCATCTCACCCTCCTGTGTGTCACTGTCTGTTACTGGATCACACTCACCTCACCCTCCTGTGTGTCACTGTCTGTTACTGGATCACACTCACCTCACCCTCCTGTGTGTCACTGTGTGTTACTGGATCACACTCACCTCACCCTCCTGTGTGTCACTGTCTGTTACTGGATCACACTCACCTCACCCTCCTGTGTGTCACTGTCTGTTACTGGATCACACTCACCTCACCCTCCTGTGTGTCACTGTCTGTTACTGGATCACACTCATCTTACCCTCCTGTGTGTCACTGTCTGTTACTGGATCACACTCATCTTACCCTCCTGTGTGTCACTGTCTGTTACTGGATCACACTCACCTCACCCTCCTGTGTGTCACTGTCTGTTACTGGATCACACTCACCTCACCCTCCTGTGTGTCACTGTCTGTTACTGGATCACACTCGCCTCACCCTCCTGTGTGTCACTGTCTGTTACTGGATCACACTGACCCTCCTGTGTGTCACTGTCTGTTACTGGATCACACTGACCCTCCTGTGTGTCACTGTCTGTTACTGGATCACACTCACCCTTCTGTGTGTCACTGTCTGTTTCTGGATCACACTGACCCTCCTGTGTGTCACTGTCTGTTACTGGATCACACCGACCCTCCTGTGTGTCACTGTCTGTTTCTGGATCACACTGACCCTCCTGTGTGTCACTGTCTGTTACTGGATCACACCGACCCTCCTGTGTGTCACTGTCTGTTACTGGATCACACTCACCCTTCTGTGTGTCACTGTCTGTTACTGGATCACACTCACCCTTCTGTGTGTCACTGTCTGTTTCTGGATCACACTCACCCTCCTGTGTGTCACTGTCTGTTTCTGGATCACACTCATCTTACCCTCTTGTGTGTCACTGTCTGTTAGTGGATCACACTCGCCCTCCTGTGTGTCACTGTCTGTTAGTGGATCACACTCGCCCTCCTGTGTGTCACTGTCTGTTAGTGGATCACACTCATCCTCCTGTGTGTCACTGTCTGTTACTGGATCACACTCACCCTTCTGTGTGTCACTGTCTGTTACTGGATCACACTCACCCTTCTGTGTGTCACTGTCTGTTTCTGGATCACACTCACCCTCCTGTGTGTCACTGTCTGTTTCTGGATCACACTCATCTTACCCTCCTGTGTGTCACTGTCTGTTAGTGGATCACACTCGCCCTCCTGTGTGTCACTGTCTGTTAGTGGATCACACTCGCCCTCCTGTGTGTCACTGTCTGTTAGTGGATCACACTCATCCTCCTGTGTGTCACTGTCTGTTACTGGATCACACTCACCCTCCTGTGTGTCACTGTCTGTTTCTGGATCACATTCGCCCTCCTGTGTGTCGCTGTCTTTTTCTGGATCACACTCACCCTCCTGTGTGTCACTGTCTGTTTCTGGATCACACTCACCCTCCTGTGTGTCACTGTCTGTTACTGGATCACACTCACCCTCCTGTGTGTCACTGTCTGTTACTGGATCACACTCACCCTCCTGTGTGTCACTGTCTGTTACTGGATCTCACTCACCCTCCTGTGTGTCTCTGTCTGTTACTGGATCACACTCGCCCTCCTGTGTGTCACTCACTCTGCAGTGACGCTGGTGTCTGTTACTTGCGCCTGTAGTTAGTGACACTATTTGACCTGTGACCCTGTCTGTTGTCAGCTCGAGCTGCTCACCGGCTAATGGAGAAGCGATACCACCATGTCCCCTGGCCAGTGACCCATCACCCAACATCCCAGCTCTTAAATGTGCTCCTGAGACGTCTGAATGAAGCTTCGGGTCTCTACCAGATGTTTGGAGTTCTTGCTGATGTTGTCATCATTGGAGAGTATGTACTTCACAAGCCGTCTGTGTCCGTGCCATGTTAGACGGGGGCCCTTGTTTAGTCTGGGGGGGTAACTGCTAAATCTACCGTCCATTAGCGTTTCAGGGGGAACTTACCAAACCCATAACATAAAGATCAACAACAATAGTATTTATATGCTGCAAATTATCTCTACGAACTTGTGAGAATATGTTAATACGTCCTGCTATATCTCTCAGATATTCCTGACAAACCACCCAGTCTCACACCAAACCGCAAACTCTTAGTTCTTTAAAGAGTTCTGTTATGCTCACAGACAGGGGGATGACGATATAGTCATTTTAACAGTAATAAAGGAGATATATGACAAAAGGATAATTGAATCACAGGATGCACAATATGGATGTATCACAGTTAATATCTGCACAAAGCTGTAGGATATGCAAGGTCTTAGCGAGATTAGTTACTAAAGACAATTATGTAGGAATAATTATACCACCAAATAGTTCCAAACACAGCTATAGCAAGTTTTGATATCCAAAGTCTTTGTGATGTATTTACAAGTCCTTATGATATGTACAAGCAGAGAGTGTTATCATAGCAAGCGAAACAAGTATTAGAATAGCAAAGTTATATCCACTTAGGTAGCGTTTACCCACTTTGACAAAGTCCTTATTTTGTATTGTTAGTATTAACTTGGTTAGTGAGTGCCCAGAAATGAGCAATAATATCCAGATATATTATGTAGCAAGCAAAGAGGTCATTAATACGGCACACATCTTTGGAGGAGAAGAATCAAGCAGTGGCAGAGAGAGGAAACAAAATTATGTACAAGCGTGTCAGCTGATAGTAGCGATGGCGTGCTCAGGCTTACTGGTTAGTTTAAGTAGCAAGGATCAAGTTAAGAATCTCTGGATGCCGATAATGTAGAGGAAGTCTGAGACAGCATTATAAAGCAAGTTAGGTTTATACTTTACCGGAGCTTCTGAGCCGCTGTCGGATCCTGTGAGAGGGCAGGCATAGTTGTGCACGCTGAATGAGGTCACGGCTGCTGTGAAAAATCCTCAGCGTGAGCTTGGCTTGTACATCAGGAACAGCGGTGACTTGCTGGAGGCGGTTAGGTAGAAATCTGAAGGAGGAAATAAATATTTCTCCAACATTGGTGTGTCCGGTCCACGGCGTCATCCATTACTTGTGGGATATTCTCCTCCCTACAGGGAAAGGCAAGGAGAGCACACAGCAAGAGCTGTCCATATAGCTCCCCCTCTGGCTCCGCCCCCCAGTCATTCTCCTTGCCGCTCTGAACAAGTAGCATCTCCACGGGTATTGTGAGGAGTTTGTGGTGTTAGTTGTAGTTTTTTATTTCTTCTATCAAGAGTTTATTTTAAAATAGTGCTGGTATGTACTATTTACTCTGAAACAGAAAGGGATGAAGAGTTCTGTTTAAAAGAGGAGTATGATTTTAGCAGCAGTAACTAAAATCGATTGCTGTTCCCACACAGGACTGTTGAGATGAGAGAACTTCAGTTGGGGGGAACAGTTTGCAGACTTTTCTGCTCAAGGTATGACTAGCCATTTTCTAACAAGACTGTGTAATGCTGGAAGGCTGTCATTTTTCCCTCATGGGGATCGGTAAGCCATTTTCTTAGACTCAGAAAGAATAAAGGGCTTATTATGGGCTATTAACTGGTGGACACTCTTAAGGGCTAAATCGATTGTTTATTTAAGTTTTTATTTAAAGTTTGAAGTGGATTTCACACTTTTATTATTTGGGGAACGTTTTTTATCGCCAGGCACTAGTTAAGACACCTTCCCAGTCAGGAAGGGCCTTTCACTGTATTAGGCAGAGCTTCATTTTCGCGCCATTATTGCACAGTTTCTTTTAGGTACAGTGCATGCAGATGCATGTGAGAGGGTCTGGTGTCCACTGAAAACGTTCCTAGAAGGCTTGAAATACCCCCCTGGGATAGTTGAAGTCACAACAAAGGCTGTGGCTGGGACTGTAGTGGGGTTAAAATTGCAAACGGCTCCGGTTTCCACATTTTAAGGGTTAACGGCTTGAAAATTGGGGTGCAATACTTTGAATGCATTAAGACACTGTGGTGAAAATTTGGTAAAGATTGGATAATTCCTTCATAGTTTTTCACATATTCAGTAATAAAGTGTGCCCTGTTTAACATTTAAAGAGACAGTAACGGTTTCGTTTTAAAACGGTTTTTGTACTTTATTAACCAGTTTAAGCCTGTTTAACATGTCTGTACCTTCAGATAGATCATGTTCTGTATGTATGGAAGCCAATGGGGTTCCCCCTTCAAATATATGTGATAATTGTGCCATAGCGTCCAAACACAGTAAGGACAGTATTGTCACAAATAGTAAGGTTGCCCAGGATGATTCCTCAGATGAAGGAAGTAGAGATAGTTCTACATCTTCTCCTTCTGTGTCTATACCAGTTATGCCCGCGCAGGCGACCCCTAGTACTTCTAGCGCGCCAATGCTTGTTACTATAAAACAATTGACGGCAATAATGGATAACTCCATAGCTAATATTTTATCCAAAATGCCAGCATTTCAGAGAAAGCGCGATTGCTCTGTTTTAAACACTGTAGAGCAGGAGGGCGCTGATGATAATTTTTCTGTCATACCCTCACACCAGTCTGAAGTGGCAGTGAGGGAGGGTTTGTCAGATGGAGAAATTTCTGATACAGGAAGAATTTCTCAGCAGGCAGAACCTGATGTTGTGACATTTAAATTTAAATCAGAGCATCTCCGCGCATTACTTAAGGAGGTGCTATCTACTCTGGATGATTGTGACAATCTGGTCATCCCAGAAAACTTGTGCAAGATGGACAAGTTCCTAGAGGTCCCGGTGCACCCTGATGCCTTTCCGATACCTAAACGGGTGGCGGACATAGTGAATAAGGAGTGGGAGAAGCCAGGCATACCTTTTGTCCCTCCTCCTATATTTAAGAAATTGTTCCCTATGGTCGACCCCAGGAAGGACATATGGCAAACAGTCCCTAAGGTCGAGGGGGCGGTTTCTACACTAGCCAAACGCACAACCATTCCCATTGAGGACAATTGTGCTTTCAAAGATCCTATGGATAAAAAATTGGAGGGTTTGCTTAAAAAGATTTTTGTACAGCAAGGTTACCTCCTTCAACCTATTTCGTGCATTATTCCTGTCACTACAGCGGCGTGGTTCTCGTTCGAGGAACTGGAAAGTCGCTCAATAGGGAGACTCCGTATGAGGAAGTCATGGACAGAATTCACGCACTTAAGTTAGCTAATTCCTTTATTTTAGACGCCGCTTTGCAGTTAGCGAGATTAGCGGCGAAAAATTCAGGGTTTGCAATTGTGGCGCGCAGAGCGCTCTGGTTAAAGTCTTGGTCGGCGGATGTATCTTCCAAGACAAAATTGCTTAATATCCCTTTCAAAGGTAAGACCCTTTTTGGGCCAGAATTGAAAGAAATTATTTCAGACATCACTGGGGGAGAGGGCCATGCCCTCCCACAGGATAGGCCTTTCAAGGCTAAGAATAAGTCCAATTTTCGTTCCTTTCGCAATTTCAGGAACGGACCGGCTTCTAACTCGGCAGCCTCTAGATAAGAGGGTAACGCTTCCCAGACTAAACCAGCTTGGAAACCAATGCAAGGCTGGAATAAGGGTAAACAGGCCAAGAAGCCTGCTGCTGCTACCAAGACAGCATGAAGGGGTAGCCCCCGATCCGGGACCGGATCTAGTAGGGGGCAGACTCTCTTTGCTCAGGCTTGGGCAAGAGATGTTCAGGATCCCTGGACACTAGAAATAGTCTCTCAGGGTTATCTTCTAGAATTCAAGGAACTACCCCCAAGGGGAAGGTTCCACATTTCTCACTTATCTTCAAACCAAATAAGTAGACAGGCATTCTTACATTGTGTAGAAGACCTGTTAAAGATGGGAGTGATACACCCAGTTCCAACTGTGGAACAAGGTCAGGGGTTTTTACTCAAATCTGTTTGTAGTTCCCAAAAAAGAGGGAACTTTCAGACCAATTCTGGATTTAAAAATTTTAAACAAATTTCTCAGAGTTCCATCGTTCAAAATGGAAACCATTCGAACAATTTTACCTACAATCCAGGAGGGTCAATATATGACTACCGTGGATTTAAAGGATGCGTATCTACATATTCCTATCCACAAAGATCATCATCAGTTCCTAAGGTTCGCCTTTCTGGACAAACATTATCAGTTCGTGGCTCTCCCATTCGGACTAGCCACTGCTCCCAGAATTTTCACAAAGGTGCTCGGGTCCCTTCTAGCGGTTCTAAGACCAAGGGGCATTGCAGTGGCACCTTATCTGGACGACATTCTAATTCAAGCGTCGTCTCTTTCCAAGGCAAAGGCTCATACAGACATTGTTCTAGCCTTTCTCAGATCTCACGGGTGGAAGGTGAACGTAGAAAAGAGTTCCCTGTCTCCGTCAACAAGAGTTCCCTTTTTGGGAACAATAATAGATTCTTTTGAAATGAAGATCTTCCTGACAGAAGTCAGAAAGTCAAAGCTTCTAAACGCTTGTCAAGTTCTTCTCTCTATTCTGCAGCCTTCCATAGCTCAGTGCATGGAAATAGTAGGGTTGATGGTTGCAGCAATGGACATAGTTCCTTTTGCTCAAATTCATCTAAGACCATTACAACCGTGCATTCTCCAGTAGACAGGATCACCTGTCTCAGGGAATGAGTTTCTGCAGACCAAAGTGGGTCATTGTCACGACCGACGCCAGTCTATCAGGCTGGGGCGCGGTCTGGGATTCCCTGAAAACTCAGGGTTTATGGTCTCGGGAAGAGTCTCTTCTCCCGATCAACATCCTGGAACTGAGAGCGATATTCAATGCTCTCCGGGCTTGGCCTCATCTAGCGAAGGCCGGATACATAAGATTACAGTCAGATAACATGACGACTGTAGCTTACATCAGCCATCAGGGAGGAACAAGGAGTTCCTTGGCGATGAGAGAGGTATCCAAGATCATCAAATGGGCGGAGGATCACTCCTGCCACCTATCTGCAATCCACATCCCAGGAGTAGACAACTGGGAGGCGGATTATCTGAGTCGTCAGATTTTCTATCCGGGGGAGTGGGAACTCCACCCGGAGGTGTTTGCCCAGTTGACTCAATTATGGGGCATTCCAGACATGGATCTGATGGCGTCTCGTCAGAACTTCAAGGTTCCTTGCTACGGGTCCAGATCCAGGGATCCCAAGGCCACTCTAGTGGATGCATTAGTGGCGCCTTGGTCGTTAAACCTAGCTTATGCGTTTCCACCGTTCCCTCTCCTTCCCAGGCTTGTAGCCAGGATCAAACAGGAGAAGGCCTCGGTGATTCTGATAGCTCCTGCGTGGCCACGCAGGACTTGGTATGCAGACCTGGTGAATATGTCATCGGCTCCACCATGGAAGCTACCTTTGAGACAGGATCTTCTAGTACAAGGTCCATTCGAACATCCAAATCTAATTTCTCTGCAGCTGACTGCTTGGAAATTGAACGTTTGATTTTATCCAAGCGTGGGTTTTCAGATTCAGTGATAGATACTCTGGTCCAAGCCAGAAAACCTGTGTCTAGAAAGATTTACCATAAAATATGGAAAAGATTTATCTGTTGGTGTGAATCCAAGGGATTGTCCTGGAGTAAGATTAAAATTCCTAAGATCCTCTCCTTTCTCCAAGAAGGTTTGGATAAGGGATTGTCAGCGAGTTCTCTAAAAGGACAGATTTCTGCTTTATCTGTCTTGTTATACAAACGACTGGCAGCTGTGCCAGAGGTACAAGCTTTTGTACAGGCTTTGGTCAGAATCAAACCTGTTTACAGACCCTTGACTCCTCCTTGGAGTCTAAATTTAGTTCTTTCAGTTCTTCAGGGGGTTCCGTTTGAACCCTTACATTCCATAGATATCAAGTTGCTATCTTGGAAAGTTCTGTTTTTGGTTGCTATTTCTTCTGCTAGAAGAGTTTCTGAATTATCTGCTTTGCAGTGTGATCCACCCTATCTGGTGTTCCATTCAGATAAGGTTATTTTGCGTACCAAGCCTGGTTTTCTTCCAAAAGTTGTTTCCAACAAGAATATTAACCAGGAAATAGTTGTTCCTTCTCTGTGCCCAAATCCAGTTTCAAAGAAGGAACGTTTGTTACACAATTTAGATGTAGTCCGTGCTTTAAAGTTCTATTTAGAAGCAACAAAGAATTTTAGACAAACCTCATCCTTGTTTGTCGTTTACTCTGGTAAGAGGAGAGGACAAAAAGCTATTGCTACCTCTCTTTCTTTCTGGCTGAAAAGCATTATCTGATTGGCTTATGAGACTGCCGGACGGCAGCCTCCTGAACGAATCACAGCTCACTCCACTAGGGCTGTGGCTTCCACATGGGCCTTCAAGAACAAGGCTTCTGTTAATCAGATATGTAAGGCAGCGACTTGGTCTTCTCTGCACACTTTTGCCAAATTTTACAAATTTGATATTTTTGCTTCTTCGGAGGCTGTTTTTGGGAGAAAGGTTTTGCATGCCGTGGTGCCTTCTGTTTAGGTAACCTGATTTGCTCCCTCCCTTCATCCGTGTCCTAAAGCTTTGGTATTGGTTCCCACAAGTAAGGATGACGCCGTGGACCGGACACACCAATGTTGGAGAAAACAGAATTTATGCTTACCTGATAAATTACTTTCTCCAACGGTGTGTCCGGTCCACGGCCCGCCCTGGTTTTTTAATCAGGTTTGAAAATTTTTTCTTTTTCTTTATACACTACAGTCACCACGGCACCCTATAGTTTCTCCTTTTTCTCCTAACCGTCGGTCGAATGACTGGGGGGCGGAGCCAGAGGGGGAGCTATATGGACAGCTCTTGCTGTGTGCTCTCCTTGCCTTTCCCTGTAGGGAGGAGAATATCCCACAAGTAATGGATGACGCCGTGGACCGGACACACCGTTGGAGAAAGTAATTTATCAGGTAAGCATAAATTCTGTTTCCGTTATATTGCCTTTGAGAAAGCAAAAGAGTTTTGTTGCACAATCGATACTATAACACAGGCTAGATGAGAACACTGAAAGAGTCCGTAGACTGACAGAATCAAATTACCTAGCAAAGAGGTAAGAGAGGAGGGGCCTTAAATAGGCATGTCTGTAAGGACTTAAAGGGATATACCCATGTATGTGACAGAACTAGAGACAGGACGCAGCATACAGCTCCATACAAACAATACCTGTCTGCTTGTGCACCCCCCACCTGCCTGTCTTCTATCTCATGTGCTTGTGCACACCCCACCTGCCTGTCCGCTATCTTATGTGCTTGTGCACCCCACCTGTCTCTCCTCTATCTCATGTGCTTGTGCACCCCACCTGCCTCTCCTCTATCTCATGTGCTTGTGCACACCCCACCTGCCTGTCCTCTATCTCATGTGCTTGTGCACCACCTCATCTTCTCACCGTCCACTAGAAAAGGAATACCATATATTTCCCCTTCCCCTTACTTTTCTGCTTATGCTCCACCTCAGGTGCTCCTGATCTCTCTCAAATGCTCGTAACCTGCCCCTATACTACCCCAGGTGTCTGCATTCTACCTTATCTGCCCCTATACTACCCCAGGTGCCTGTATTCTACCTTATCTGCCCCTATACTACCCCAGGTGCCTGTATTCTACCTTATCTGCCCCTATACTACCCCAGGTGCCTGTATTTTACCTTATCTGCCCCTATTCTACCCCAGGTGCCTGTATTCTACCTTATCTGCCCCTATACTACCCCAGGTGCCTGTATTCTACCTTATCTGCCCCTATACTACCCCAGGTGCCTGTATTTTACCTTATCTGCCCCTATACTACCGCAGGTGCCTGTATTCTACCTTATCTGCCCCTATACTACCCCAGGTGCCTGTATTCTACCTTATCTGCCCCTATACCAACCCAGGTGCCTGTATTCTACCTTATCTGCCCCTATACTTTCCCAGGTGCCTGTATTCTACCTTATCTGCCCCTATAATACCCCAGGTGCCTGTATTCTACCTTATCTGCCCCTCTACTACCCCAGGTGTCTGCATTCTACCTTATCTGCCCCTATACTACCCCAGGTGTCTGCATTCTACCTTATCTGCCCCTATACTACCCCAGGTGCCTGTATTCTACCTTATCTGCCCCTATACTACCCCAGGTGCCTGTATTCTACCTTATCTGCCCCTATACTACCCCAGGTGCCTGTATTCTACCTTATCTGCCCCTATACTACCCCAGGTGCCTGTATTCTACCTTATCTGCCCCTATACTACCCCAGGTGCCTGTATTTTACCTTATCTGCCCCTATACTACCGCAGGTGCCTGTATTCTACCTTATCTGCCCCTATACTACCCCAGGTGCCTGTATTCTACCTTATCTGCCCCTATACCAACCCAGGTGCCTGTATTCTACCTTATCTGCCCCTATACTACCCCAGGTGCCTGTATTCTACCTTATCTGCCCCTATAATACCCCAGGTGCCTGTATTCTACCTTATCTGCCCCTATACTACCCCAGGTGCCTGTATTCTACCTTATCTGCCCCTATACTTTCCCAGGTGCCTGTATTCTACCTTATCTGCCCCTATAATACCCCAGGTGCCTGTATTCTACCTTATCTGCCCCTCTACTACCCCAGGTGTCTGCATTCTACCTTATCTGCCCCTATACAACCCCAGGTACCTGCATTCTACCTTATCTGCCCCAATACTTTCCCAGGTGCCTGTATTCTACCTTATCTGCCCCTATACTACCCCAGATGCCTGCATTCTACCTTATCTGCCCCTATACTACCCCAGGTGTCTGTATTCTACCTTACCTGCCCCAATACTACCCTAAATGCCTTTGCTCTATAAGAGCCTTGCGGTTCTCTAGGGTTCCCTTCACATAATGTGCTACATAAGAGCCTTGCTGTTCTCTAGGGTTCCCTTCACATAATGTGCTACATAAGAGCCTTGCGTTTCTCTAGGGTTCCCTTCACATAATGTGTTACATAAGAGCCTTGCTGTTCTCTAGGGTTCCCTTCACATAATGTGTTACATAAGAGCCTTGCGTTTCTCTAGGATTCCCTTCACATAATGTGCTACATAAGAGCCTTGCTGTTCTCTAGGGTTCCCTTCACATAATGTGCTACATAAGAGCCTTGCGTTTCTCTAGGGTTCCCTTCATGTAATGTGCTACATAAGAGCCTTGCGGTTCTCTAGGGTTCCCTTCACATAACGTGCTACATAAGAGCCTTGCTGTTCTCTATTGTTCCCATCACATAATGTGTTACATAAGAGCCTTGCTGTTCTCTAAGATTCCCTTCACATAATGTGCTACATAAGAGCCTTGCGTTTCTCTAGGGTTCCCGTCACATAATGTGTTGCATAAGAGCCTTGCGTTTCTCTAGGGTTCCCTTCATGTAATGTGCTACATAAGAGCCTTGCTGTTCTCTAGGGTTCCCTTCGCATAATGTGCTACATAAGAGCCTTGTGTTTCTCTAGGGTTCCCTTCACATAATATGTTACATAAGAGCCTTGCTGTTCTCTAGGGTTCCCTTCACATAATGTGCTACATAAGAGCCTTGCTGTTCTCTAGGGTTCCCTTCACATAATGTGCTACATAAGAGCCTTTCGGTTCTCTAGGGTTCCCTTCATGTAATGTGCTACATAAGAGCCTTGCTGTTCTCTATGGTTCCCTTCACATAATGTGCTACATAAGAGCCTTGTGTTTCTCTAGGGTTCCCTTCCCATAATGTGTTACATAAGAGCCTTGCTGTTGTCTAGGGTTCCCTTCACATAATGTGTTGCATAAGAGCCTTGCTGTTCTCTAGGGTTCCCTTCACATAATGTGCTACATAAGAGCCTTTCGGTTCTCTAGGGTTCCCTTCATGTAATGTGCTACATAAGAGCCTTGCTGTTCTCTAGGGTTCCCTTCACATAATGTGCTACATAAGAGCCTTGCTGTTCTCTAGGGTTCCCTTCACATAATGTGTTACATAAGAGCCTTGCTGTTCTCTAGGGTTCCTTTCACATAATGTGCTACATAAGAGCCTTGCTGTTCTCTAGGGTTCCCTTCACATAATGTGCTACATAAGAGCCTTTCGGTTCTCTAGGGTTCCCTTCATGTAATGTGCTACATAAGAGCCTTGCTGTTCTCTATGGTTCCCTTCACATAATGTGCTACATAAGAGCCTTGTGTTTCTCTAGGGTTCCCTTCCCATAATGTGTTACATAAGAGCCTTGCTGTTGTCTAGGGTTCCCTTCACATAATGTGTTGCATAAGAGCCTTGCTGTTCTCTAGGGTTCCCTTCACATAATGTGCTACATAAGAGCCTTTCGGTTCTCTAGGGTTCCCTTCATGTAATGTGCTACATAAGAGCCTTGCTGTTCTCTAGGGTTCCCTTCACATAATGTGCTACATAAGAGCCTTGCTGTTCTCTAGGGTTCCCTTCACATAATGTGTTACATAAGAGCCTTGCTGTTCTCTAGGGTTCCTTTCACATAATGTGCTACATAAGAGCCTTGCTGTTCTCTAGGGTTCCCTTCACATAATGTGCTACATAAGAGCCTTGCGTTTCTCTAGGGTTCCCTTCACATAATGTGTTACATAAGAGCCTTGCGTTTCTCTAGGGTTCCCTTCACATAATGTGCTACATAAGAGCCTTGGGTTTTTCTAGGGTTCCCTTCGCATAATGTGCTACATAAGAGCCTTGCGTTTCTCTAGGGTTCCCTTCCCATAATGTGTTACATAAGAGCCTTGCTGTTCTCTAGGGTTCCCTTCACATAATGTGCTACATAAGAGCCTTGCTGTTCTCTAGGGTTCCCTTCACATAATGTCTTACATAAGAGCCTTGCTGTTCTCTAGGGTTCCCTTCACATAATGTGCTACATAAGAGCCTTGCTGTTCTCTAGGGTTCCCTTCACATAATGTGCTACATAAGAGCCTTTTGGTTCTCTAGGGTTCCCTTCATGTAATGTGCTACATAAGAGCCTTGCTGTTCTCTAGGGTTCCCTTCACATAATGTGCTACATAAGAGCCTTGTGTTTCTCTAGGGTTCCCTTCACATAATGTGTTACATAAGAGCCTTGCTGTTCTCTAGGGTTCCCTTCATGTAATGTGCTACATAAGAGCCTTGCTGTTCTCTAGGGTTCCCTTCACATAATGTGCTACATAAGAGCCTTGCGGTTCTCTAGGGTTCCCTTCACATAATGTGTTACATAAGAGCCTTGCTGTTCTCTAGGGTTCCCTTCACATAATGTGTTACATAAGAGCCTTGCTGTTCTCTAGGGTTCCTTTCACATAATGTGCTACATAAGAGCCTTGCTGTTCTCTAGGGTTCCCTTCACATAATGTGCTACATAAGAGACTTGCGTTTCTCTAGGGTTCCCTTCACATAATGTGTTACATAAGAGCCTTGCGTTTCTCTAGGGTTCCCTTCACATAATGTGTTACATAAGAGCCTTGCGTTTCTCTAGGGTTCCCTTCACATAATGTGCTACATAAGAGCCATGGGTTTTTCTAGGGTTCCCAACACATAGTGTGCTACATAAGAGCCTTGCTGTTCTCTAGGGTTCCCAACACATAATGTGCTACATAAGAGCCTTGCGTTTCTCTAGGGTTCCCAACACATAATGTGCTACATAAGAGCCTTACTGTTCTCTAGGGTTCCCAACACATAATGTGCTACATAAGAGCCTTGCGTTTCTCTAGGGTTCCCTTCACATAATGTGTTACATAAGAGCCTTGCATTTCTCTAGGGTTCCCAACACATAATGTGCTACATAAGAGCCTTGCTATTCTCTAGGGTTCCCTTCACATAATGTGCTACATAAGAGCCTTGCGTTTCTCTAGGATTCCCTTCACATAATGTGTTACATAAGAACCTTGCTGTTCTCTAGGGTTCCCTTCATGTAATGTGCTACATAAGAGCCTTGCGTTTCTCTAGGATTCCCTTCACATAATGTGCTACATAAGAGCCTTGCTGTTCTCTAGGGTTCCCTTCATGTAATGTGCTACATAAGAGCCTTGCTGTTCTCTAGGGTTCCCTTCATGTAATGTGCTACATAAGAGCCTTGCTTTCTCTAGGGTTCCCTTCATGTAATGTGCTACATAAGAGCCTTGCGTTTCTCTAGGGTCCCCTTCACATAATGTGCTACATAAAAGCCTTGCTGTTCTCTAGGGTTTTCTTTACATAATGTGCTACATAAGAGCCTTGCGTTTCTCTAGGGTTCCCGTCACATAATGTGCTACATAAGAGCCTTGCGTTTCTCTAGGGTTCCCTTCACATAATGTGCTAAATAAGAGCCTTGCGTTTCTCTAGGGTTCCCTTTACATAACGTGCTACATAAAAGCCTTGCTGTTCTCTAGGGTTACCTTCACATAATGTGCTACATAAGAGCCTTGCGGTTCTCTAGGGTTCCATTTACATAATGTGCTACATAAGAGCCTTTCGGTTCTCTAGGGTTCCCTTCACATTATGTGCTACATAAGAGCCTTGCGGTTCTCTAGGGTTCCCATCACATAATGTACTACATAAGAGCCTTGCGTTTCTCTAGGGTTCCCTTCACATAATGTGCTACATAAGAGCCTTGCTGTTCTCTAGAGTTCCCTTCACATAATGTGCTACATAAGAGCCTTGCTGTTCTCTTAGGTTCCCGTCACATAATGTGTTACATAAGAGCCTTGCGGTTCTCTAGGGTTCCCTTTACATAATGTGTTACATAAGAGCCTTGCTGTTCTCTAGGGTTCCCTTCACATAATGTGCTACATAAGAGCCTTGCGTTTCTCTAGGGTTCCCTTCACATAATGTGCTACATAAGAGCCTTGCTGTTCTCTAGGGTTCCTTTCACATAATGTGCTACATAAGAGCCTTGCGTTTCTCTAGGGTTCCCTTCATGTAATGTGCTACATAAGAGCCTTGCGTTTCTCTAGGGTTCCCGTCACATAATGTGCTACATAAGAGCCTTTCGGTTCTCTAGGGTTCCCTTTATGTAATGTGCTACGTGGTGTTTTCAGGGACTCACAGCACTTTCAGTACTTGGAGGAGGTACCAGCAGGAATCCTTCCAGACTTTGAACAGAGCACAGGCAGGGAGGTGCATGACACAGGCCTGTTTGTCCTCACAATGGAATATGGAAAAAACTTCTCCGGGCCGGATAAAGATGTGTTTTACTATGACCGTGCCATTGGGGAGGCCAGGGCTGCTTGGCAATCGAACTTCCTGCATCCTGTGGTCTATTATTACCGGCAGCTGCCAACAGGTACAGAAACCAGTCCTGGCAAAAGTAATGTGTATTAGACCAGTGGTTGTTTAAAATAAGTACCAGTGTTACCCTGACTTCTCCTCTTAAAGGGACAGTCAAAACCAGAATTTTTGTTGTTTTAAACGATAGATAATCCCTTAATTACCAATTCCCCAGTTTTGCATAAACAACGCAGTTCTAATTATACACGTTTTACCTCTGTAATTACCTTGTATTTAAGCCTCTGCAAACTGCCCCCTTATTTCAGTTGTTTTGACAGATTTGCATTTAGCCAATCAGAAACACGTGAACTAATGCCCTCTAGTGATGAAAAACTATCAAAATGCATTTAGATTAGAGGCGGCCTTCAATGTCTAAGAAATTAGCATATGAACCTCCTAGGTTTAGCTTTCAACTAAGAATACCAAGAGTACAAAGCAAAATTGGTGATAAAAGTAAATTTGAAAGTTGTTTAAAATTACATGCCCTATTTGAAACATGAAAGTTTTTTTTGGACTTGACTGTCCCTTTAAGGAATAATCCTAGGTGAGCTCAGGAGCATGCATGTGCCTCTAGCAATCTGGCAGCATTGTTTACAACAATGTTTATAGCAATATCATACATAGTTATAAACGCTGCTGTCATAGACTACTAAAGACATGTGCACGCTTCTGACCTATTATCAGCTTACCTAGATTTACTCTTAACAAAGTATACCAAAAGCACAAAGCAGGTTAAAGAGAAGTAAATGGTTGTTGTTGTAAATCACTTGCTCTCTCTGAATCATGAAAGTTTAATTTTTAATGTAGTGTCACTTTAAGCCCAACTATATTGTGGTGTCTTTTTAGAGATGTTACAGATAAGCACAACAGTGTTTATTTCTTAGACATTTTAAGTTCATTAGAAGTGAATCATTTGTGATATTATCTTGTGTAGCAACTAATGCCCATATCTAGAACTTGCTCCATAACCCTTTGTCTGTTTCTTTCCTCCTCACAACCACTCAGAGCAGCAGATGAAGCTGCGCCCAGAGCATTGGCCTCTACCGCGACCTGACAGGATACACCATGTGGTTGAGGACTTCTTGACAGACTGGACTGGACCAAACGCTCATGTTCTGCCACTCCGTCGGTTTCTGGAAAACTGTCTGCAGATGGATCTGAGAGCTTTCTATGCTGGTGAGAGGGGTGGATGGGTGAAAGCGGGGAGGTAAATGGGTTAGCGTGTGACACCTCTCTTCTTATTGTGCTAATAATACAAACATTTATTATGGGGAATGTAAGAGAAAAAAAAGTTTGGTTTGGAGTAGGAAGGACTAATTGCTTAAATCTGACCATGGATAAATGTCTGTTCTGGTCTTCTCTCACAGAATCATGTTTCCTTTTTGCCCTCACACACCGGAAACTGCCCATCTTCTGCCAGCAAGGATATCTCAGGGATCAAGGCCTGACGGGCACTGAGCAATTAAGACTGCTTTCTATAGAGGCTGGCCTCATGGAGGACTACAAAAGTAGAAGTCACGTGGCCTCGTTTGAGAGACCACATCAAGGTAGCACTAGAGATGAACTGTGACCTGATCTTAAGCCTTTAGAGATTTAACTGGTTGGACTCTATAATAACCATCGCCTGATGCCAGTATGGAGTGTTGGCTCAGTGTTGGCTGACACAACAAGGAACTAAGCAAGGCCACAATAAATTGTGACGCAGGATCCAAAGAATGATATAGAGGGTGAGTCATGTCCGTCACATGCTGCAGTCAGACTCTCGTTCTTATCACAGGACTTATTTCAGATAAAAATAGCTCATGTTTTACTCGTTTGTGCACATAAACAAGAAAAATATCAGAACAAAGCTATTCTGAATAGATGTATCAATTGTTCCAGCATGTAGGAAAGAGTTACTCTCAAATTGTCCTGACATTTGCAGAGCCTCAGAATAAGTGCCAAATAATGTGTGAGAATGTCTGAGTGAGAGGACAGTAATTTTAGGAAGCTCAGACCCATGCTATATGTAGTACCAGCCAGGTGATTCATCACGGAGGTAGTAGTGTCAGAGTGGTGCGGTGAGGAATGTCATCAATATACCTGTGCTAATATATAGCTGTTGGCTCAGAACCTGGTAAATTCCCAAAATATGGTTTCAAATTAATAGAAATAGAGAAATAATTGTGCAGGATGTGAGGAAACTGATGTCTCATCAACAGAAAAGTACAGAAGCAAATTACAGCTTTATTCAAACTAAATAATGTCACGATTGTGTGGTATCGGCGTCCCTGCATATGTCGCTAAATCAGTATGACTGTTATTGTCAAGTCAGAGAGGTGCATTCTGAGCTCAGGGATGATAGGACCTCTGTTGTAGATGTGTCTGCACCCTCTGGTTATATAAGCCGGCTAAGCATAACCTAAAACACAGGGCTTTAATGATCCCATGAGTTATCACATGACATAGGTGTGACTAACAGGCTGAACACGTTGTCACTAACTGTCTGTAGGGGGTAGGATTTCCCTGTTCATCTGTAACGGTTTTATCGAAAAGTGCAATTTCTAAATCTATTACAGTTGTTTTTATTTTATGATGCCTGTTCCTGCACTCAATAAAGCAATGTGTTCTTGTTCTGGTGTGTTTCTCTCCTTTTTATAGAGCTGTGATCAGCCAGTGACAACTGATACTGCAGTACAGGTAGAAATACAAATAAAAACTAGAATTATTACAAAATCAAAACTTTTTCATTAATTTATTAATTTAAAAATGATTAGAAATGACCATGTTTCCCCATCCGTAAGTCACAATATTATATGTCTGCATTTTTTGGTTTGATTTTTTTTTTGTATCAGTTACTTATTAAAAAATGGTCATTACAGCACCAATGCCAGTGTTGGCATCAATTTCTGTGCCCAAAACACCATTGGCCAGGCTAAAAACAATTGCATGTCATGGAGGGGGATCTACTCTGTACATATTCATAGTGAAATCAGTGTTCCAATGGTTAATTAACCCTTTGAAAATATCAGTTACTTATTCAAAAATGAGAATTAGAGCACCTATGCCAGGGTTGGCATCAATTTCTGTGCCCAAAACATTATTGGGCCAGGCTAAAAACAGTTGCATGTCATGGAGGGGGATCTATCCTGTATATATTCATAGTGAAATAAGTGGCTCAGTGGATATTAACCCTTCAAAAATAACAGTTACTTATTCGAAAATGGTAATTACAGCACCAATGCCAGTGTTGGCATCAATTTCTGTACCCAAAACACCATTGGGCCAGGCTACAAACAATTGCATGTCATGGAGGGGGGGTCTACCCTGTATATATTCATAGTGAAATCAGTGGCCCGATGGTCATTAACCCTTTTGAAAATATCAGTTACTTAATCAAAATAGTAATATTGGTATTGGTGCCCACGTATGCCTTTTTTTCCAGTTTGTATATCCAATTGTGGTATAAAGGGATTCCACCTCTGTGTAACTACATTATAGCAATCATATTATTATTTAAATAAAACCTATATTTTTATTTTAAAGTCAATTTAAAGCAGTCTGACAAAAAAATTTGAATAAGAAACCAACTTCCTTGTCGTCTGAAAACGAAACATTTTGCAGCTTTCTTGTTCTTAATGTTCATTCACAGTGGATTATGCTAATTGTCATTTATATGGTAACCACTGTGACTGTCATTTATAAGGTAACCACTGTGACTGTCACTTATAAGGTAATCACTGTGACTGTCACTTATAAGGTAATCACTGTGACTGTCACTTATAAGGTAATCACTGTGACTGTCATTTATAAGGTAATCACTGTGACTGTCATTTATAAGGTAACCACTGTGACTGTTATTTATAAGGTAATCACTGTGACTGTCATTTATAAGGTAATCACTGTGATTGTCATTTATAAAGTAATCACTGTGACTGTCACTTATAAGGTAACTACTGTGACTGTCATTTATAAGGTAACCACTGTGACTGTCATTTGTAAGGTAACCACTGTGACTGTCACTTATAAGGTAATCACTGTGACTGTCACTTATAAGGTAATCACTGTGACTGTCACTTATAAGGTAATCACTGTGACTGTCATTTATAAGGTAATCACTGTGACTGTCATTTATAAGGTAATCACTGTGATTGTCATTTATAAGGTAACCACTGTGACTGTTATTTATAAGGTAATCACTGTGATTGTCATTTATAAAGTAATCACTGTGACTGTCACTTATAAGGTAACTACTGTGACTGTCATTTATAAGGTAACCACTGTGACTGTCACTTATAAGGTAATCACTGTGACTGTCATTTATAAGGTAATCACTGTGACTATCATTTATAAGGTAACCACTGTGACTGTTATTTATAAGGTAATCACTGTGACTGTCATTTATAAGGTAATCACTGTGATTGTCATTTATAAAGTAATCACTGTGACTGTCACTTATAAGGTAACTACTGTGACTGTCATTTATAAGGTAACCACTGTGACTGTCATTTATAAGGTAATCACTGTTACTGTCATTTATAAGGTAACCACTGTGACTGTCATTTATAAAGTAATCACTGTGACTGTCACTTATAAGGTAATCACTGTGACTGTCATTTATAGGGTAATCACTGTGACTGTCATTTGTAAGGTAATCACTGTGACTGTCATTTATAAGGTAACCACTGACTGTCACTTATAAGGTAATCACTGTTACTGTCATTTATAAAGTAATCACTGTGACTGTCACTTATAAGGTAACTACTGTGACTGTAATTTATAAGGTAATCACTGTGACTGTCACTTATAAGGTAACCACTGTGACTGTCATTTATAGGGTAATCACTGTGACTGTCATTTGTAAGGTAATCACTGTGACTGTCATTTATAAGGTAACCACTGACTGTCACTTATAAGGTAATCACTGTAACTGTCATTTATAAGGTAACCACTGTGACTGTCATTTATAAGGTAATCAATGTGACTGTCATTTATAAGGTAACCACTGTGACTCATTTATAAGGTAATCACTGTGACTGTCATTTATAAGGTAACTACTGTGACTGTCATTTATAAGGTAACTACTGTGACTGTCACTTATAAGGGAACTACTGTGACTAATTTATAAGGTAACCACTGTGACTGTCATTTATAAGGTAATCACTGTGACTGTCACTTATACGGTAACCACTGTGACTATCATTTATAAGGTAATCACTGTGACTGTCATTTATAAAGTTATCACTGTGACTGTCATTTATAAGGTAACCACTGTGACTGTCACTTATAAGGTAATCACTGTGACTGTCATTTATAAGGTAATCACTGTGACTGTCATTTATAAGGTAACCACTGTGACTGTCACTTATAAGGTAACTACTGTGACTGTAATTTAAAAGGTAACCACTGTGACTGTCATTTATAAGGTAATCACTGTGACTCATTTATAAGGTAATCACTGTGACTGTCATTTATAAGGTAACTACTGTGACTGTCACTTATAAGGTAACTACTGTGACTGTAATTTAAAAGGTAACCACTGTGACTGTCATTTATAAGGTAATCACTGTGACTCATTTATAAGGTAATCACTGTGACTGTCATTTATAAGGTAACTACTGTGACTGTCACTTATAAGGTAACTACTGTGACTGTCACTTATAAGGTAACTACTGTGACTGTAATTTAAAAGGTAACCACTGTGACTGTCATTTATAAGGTAATCACTGTGACTGTCATTTATAAGGCAATCACTGTGACTGTCACTTATACGGTAACCACTGTGATTGTCATTTATAAGGTAATCACTGTTACTGTCATTTATAAGGTAATCACTGTGACTGTCACTTATAAGGTAATCACTGTGACTGTCACTTATAAGGTAACTACTGTGACTGTCATTTATAAGGTAATCACTGTGACTGTCATTTATAAGGTAACCACTGTGACTGTCACTTATAGGGTAACCACTGTGACTGTCATTTATAGGGTAACCACTGTGACTGTCATTTATAGGGTAATCACTGTGACTGTCATTTGTAAGGTAATCACTGTGACTGTCATTTATAAGGTAACCACTGACTGTCACTTATAAGGTAATCACTGTTACTGTCATTTATAAAGTAATCACTGTGACTGTCACTTATAAGGTAACTACTGTGACTGTAATTTATAAGGTAATCACTGTGACTGTCATTTATAAGGTAACTACTGTGACTGTCACTTATAAGGTAACCACTGTGACTGTCATTTATAGGGTAATCACTGTGACTGTCATTTGTAAGGTAATCACTGTGACTGTCATTTATAAGGTAACCACTGTGACTGTCATTTGTAAGGTAATCACTGTGACTGTCATTTATAAGGTAACCACTGACTGTCACTTATAAGGTAATCACTGTAACTGTCATTTATAAGGTAACCACTGTGACTGTCATTTATAAGGTAATCAATGTGACTGTCATTTATAAGGTAACCACTGTGACTCATTTATAAGGTAATCACTGTGACTGTCATTTATAAGGTAACTACTGTGACTGTAATTTATAAGGTAACCACTGTGACTGTCATTTATAAGGTAACTACTGTGACTGTCACTTATAAGGTAACTACTGTGACTGTAATTTATAAGGTAAAACTGTGACTGTCATTTATAAGGTAATCACTGTGACTGTCACTTATACGGTAACCACTGTGACTGTCACTTATACGGTAACCACTGTGACTGTCATTTATAAGGTAATCACTGTGACTGTCATTTATAAAGTAATCACTGTGACTGTCATTTATAAGGTAACCACTGTGACTGTCACTTATAAGGTAATCACTGTGACTGTCACTTATACGGTAACCACTGTGACTGTCATTTATAAGGTAATCATTGTGACTGTCATTTATAAGGTAATCACTGTGATTGTCATTTATAAGGTAATCACTGTGACTCATTTATAAGGTAATCACTGTGACTGTCATTTATAAGGTAATCACTGTGACTGTCATTTATAAGGTAATCACTGTGATTGTCATTTATAAGGTAATCACTGTGACTCATTTATAAGGTAATCACTGTGATTGTCATTTATAAGGTAATCACTGTGACTCATTTATAAGGTAATCATTGTGACTGTCATTTATAAGGTAACCACTGTGACTGTCATTTATAAGGTAATCACTGTGACTCATTTATAAGGTAATCACTGTGACTGTCATTTATAAGGTAACTACTGTGACTGTCACTTATAAGGTAACTACTGTGACTGTAATTTATAAGGTAACCACTGTGACTGTCATTTATAAGGTAATCACTGTGACTGTCATTTATAAGGCAATCACTGTGACTGACACTTATACGGTAACCACTGTGATTGTCATTTATAAGGTAATCACTGTTACTGTCATTTATAAGGTAATCACTGTGACTGTCACTTATAAGGTAACTACTGTGACTGTCATTTATAAGGTAATCACTGTGACTGTCATTTGTAAGGTAACCACTGTGACTGTCACTTATAAGGTAACCACTGTGACTGTCATTTATAGGGTAATCACTGTGACTGTCATTTGTAAGGTAATCACTGTGACTGTCATGTGTAAGGTAACCACTGACTGTCACTTATAAGGTAACCACTGTGACTGTCATTTATAGGGTAATCACTGTTACTGTCATTTATAAAGTAATCACTGTGACTGTCACTTATAAGGTAATCACTGTGACTGTCATTTATAAGGTAACCACTGTGACTGTCACTTATAAGGTAACCACTGTGACTGTCATTTATAAGGTAATCACTGTGACTGTCATTTATAAGTTAACTACTGTGACTGTCATTTATAAGGTAACCACTGTGACTGTCATTTATAAGGTAATCACTGTGACTGTCATTTATAAGGTAACCACTGTGACTGTCACTTATAAGGTAACCACTGTGACTGTCATTTATAAGGTAATCACTGTGACTGTCATTTATAAGGTAACTACTGTGACTGTCATTTATAATTTAACCACTGTGACTGTCACTGATAAATGACAGTCACAGTGGTTAGCTTATAAATGACAGTCACAGTGGTTACCTTATAAATGACAGTCACAGTAGTTACCTTATAAGTGACAGTCACAGGGGTTACCTTATAAATGACAGTCACAGTGGTTACCTTATAAGTGACAGTCACAGTGATTACCTTATAAGGTAACATAGTACTCACTGCTGGCTGTTCATCAGTTTCCTTGCATTATATTCACTTAGTCTTTATATATATATATATATATATATATATATATATATATATATATATATATATAGTGGGGGGATTATGAAATCATGGGGGCTAAAAACAAGATCAATGAGTCATATATATATATATATACACACACACAGCAATGATGGTGTAGTAGTATTATAATCAATGCCATTAATGCCAAAACTAAGTACATAACATTTGAGCAGTTAATACTACTATTAATTTTTTTTATTTTTAAACAGCAAGGGTAATTTAATTTTAATAATTTAAATTTTACATACATTTATAATTATGCTGCACCGTCTGCACGAGCTGGTGGTGGTATTTCTATTATTCACTCATTGTCTGACAGTGACACTGAATACTTCACAGAGAGTCTGAGACAGACTGACAGTACTGATTCCGAATCTATACTCACTTCTCTGGCTGGAATGGATTGGCTGGCTGCCTGCCTGCCTGCCTGCCTCTGCGTGTGTGACCCCACACCATACATGGCCTCCAGGCTGCCTCCTCCAACTACTGTCTGAAGCTCAAATAGGCTTGTTGCTGATGCTCACGCTCCCCAGCCTGGCTGGTAGCGCCCCAGACTCCCAGGCTGAGGCTCCCTCCACAATATGTCACGTGGGTCACGTAAGCTGCAGCCGGGCCGACCCGGCCCACCTCCGCATTCCTTACTCTCTGAGTCCCTCCCTGGCCGCCCTCATACAGTGACAGACTGATCTGCCTGTGTGGTTGACAGTCAGACAGATCAGTCTGATTGCTTGGCTTGCGTTCATGCATTGCGGTAACTTAGTAAGGTAGCGTAGCGCTGCGGACCGGCCTTGGCCAGAGAGGGGGTTAATATTGGATTGTTTTTAGACTGGTTTAATTACACACAGTAAGAGTGAGCAGGGATCTGAGAGTCAGTCAGTAACGTAACAACCCAAATATATTAGTTACACTGCACATCAAAATTGCTGCTCTTCTGCAGCAGCTGCAGATGACTCTGAGCCCTGGAGTCCAGGCCAGCCCAGCTGAGCTGTCAGCCGGCGGCCCACCGGGATTTTTCCCGGTATCCCGGCTGACCAATCCGGCTCTGACGCCGTGTATGTATCCATGCAGAAATTAATGGCCCAAAGAATTTTAACCCTTTTAAAATATCAGTTACTAATTCAGAAAAGGTAAAATATATGAAGTGTATATCAATGAGATAGGTATAGAACTGCCTTATTCATCAAATTATGGTTCCATCTATAACCCATACACTCATATTCCTTACAAAAAAACAACTTTTACTGTCAAATATTAAAATACAAATATTGGAGCATCTGGATTAAACACACTACAATTGTCTATTTCAAGATAAGACAACAATCGTTGAGGCTCTAAGTTTGCAAAATTAAGCAGATTCCAACACTGTCAGAGGCCCATTGTAAGATGTCCACCGAGATAGAAAAAGATCCCTAATAAACTACTGACTATGATTTGGTGCTACCCACATATGTGGGTGAAAGGTGGAGCTTATCAGACAATCTCTTGGTAGGCAGCTGCTTACAATTATTGTGAAAAAGATACGGCTTGCAGTGACTAAGGAATGACCAGAATTACCTGTATATCAATCACAGAGCGCACACAAATAAAGTATAACCATGTCCAGATTACTCACAGACAGGCGAACGCCTAACGCACGTTTCTCCTGGGCTTTCTTAGAGCCTCAACGATTTGACAGTAAAAGTTAAGTTTTATTTTATTTTTTTGCTCCCTTTCTGCGGTTCTACCTATGTGTTTAAGTGTGTGCCAAATAGGGGTTTTCTTTTTTTGGGGGATTACAAAAAATATGAAGTGACAAGGTTGTCACCAATTTGTTTGCCATAAAGAGCGTTGGACCAGGCTGTTAACATGTCTGTTGTATGATGGGGCTCTTGCCCTGTATATATCCACATAAAAATGAGTGGCCCACAGGATTTTAACCCTTTTAAAATATCAGTTACTCAAAATTGTGCCATGTTTGCCATCTGTTTATTGCAATATAAGATGATTTTTTTTTATAAAATGTAAGTTTGTTTAGGTTTTTGGAAAGTGTATTATTTATTTAAACTAAAAATAATGCTAGATATTTTGTTTATAAATCTTTATTTCTTTTTAAAGACACGATGAGTCCACGGATTTCATCCTTACTTGTGGGATATTGACCTCCTGGTCAGCAGGAGGAGGCAAAGAGCACCACAGCAGAGCTGTTAAATAGCTCCTCCCTTCCCTCCCACTCCAGTCATTCTCTTTGCCTACGTTGGTGATCGGAAGAGGTAAAGTGAGGTGTTAGATTAGATTCTTCAATCAAGAGTTTATTATTTTTAAAGTAGTGCAAGATGTACTGCTTTGTTCTAGGGTGTAGCCGTAGTCCATATCAGTCTCTACAGTAGAGCTTTTGGTGGCTTTAAAGCAATGGGAACTTGTGGGACATAATTCTCACTGCGCCTCCCATATTCTGTTGCTCCCCTTATACTGATGAAAACCTGAGGTGTATTTACTCAGGAATCTTGTTTAATTGCAGGTCCATGGGAGGGAGAGGACCTCTCACACCTGGAAACTGCCGTGCTGCCAGGCAGAAGATGAGGTAAGTGCTAACTTTATTTCTGGGGGTAAGAAAACTCAGAATAAGTTGGAGCACTTTACTTTCTATATTCAGACCTCATGTAATAATGGGCTCCTTCTAGGGGTTGCAGAAATATATTCTCCTAGCGTGCTAGGGGTTACTTGGGCAGTATGGAAGGCACTGGGGTAATTGTGACTCTTCTTTTCTGGCGGTTCTCACTAATAGGTAACCGACCGGGAGATTTCATATGAGCTGTAATGCACAAGCTCTGTGTGAGGGGGATTCCCTTTTAACATTTATCAAAGGAGTTCGATGTACTGTAATCCAGAGACTCAGTGTTAGGGTGTTTTTTCTGTTAGATAACGGACCATGCAGCTTCCTAATCTGTAACGGCTCAGTCAGTTATTTCTCCCATATCAATGGCTAAAAGACCGGGAGTTGACTATTGAAACGCCCACGGAGGGCGGAGCTTGTCTGTACTCTATTGCAGGATGCGAATTACATGCAACGGTACTGTTCTACTAATTTAACATATTAAGCTCCATGGCAATAGTTAAACTACCTAAGAAGGGAGAAAGATTGCCCGGTTTGTTATTTATCCCGGTAACTTAGCAAAGACAATAATGGCGACCTTGAGATAACCTTTTAAACGCCCACGAGGGGCGGAGCTTATTTGGCGGCAGTTTAGTTGCGCATTCCTTCCTAAGCTTCCGGTTATCGGAAGGAACAGGGGAACAGCACCCTTTTTTCTTAATGCTTCCAGTTATCGGAAGGACCTCAGAATTTATGTCAGTGTTTGCGATTAAAATGAAAGTGCTTCAGCTGAGTCACAAATTTGCATAGAAGGATTGTCAGACGCCACAGCTGGGTTCAGCCGAGTTGCAGAGGGGGTTTACATTTATCTGCCTCTTGTTTTTCCTATGCAGCCAATTTAAATAAAGAAGTTACTCTTTAGAATTTAAAGAAACAGTAACGGTTAAAGATGTTACATTTTTTTATTTGGCTCTCATCCATATGTGAATCAATAGACCATACAAAGTGTCTCCTTTATGTTATTGCAACTACCAATCTCTTTCCTTGTTCATCTATGTTGTAAAGAGAACTTTCATAAGGGGATTGAGAATTTTTTCCCTCAAGTGTTCAAAAGATTTTGTAGCTCACACATGCAGTGCCCATTCTTGTTGTCTGTCGACGATCCATATCCCAGGGGTGGACAACTGGGAGGCGAATTTTCTGAACAGGCAGACTTTTCTTCCGGGGGAGTGGAAACTCCAACTGGAAGTGTTCTCAAGTCTGATTCTCAGGTGGGGTCAGCCGGAATTAGACCTCTTGGCATCCCGACAGACTGCCAAGCTCCCGAGATACGGGTCAAGGTCCAGGGATTCCCAGGCGAAACTGATAGATGTTGTGGCAGTTCCTTGGACCTTCAGTCTAGCATACCAAATTCTTCCGTTTGTGCATCTTCCTAGGATCATTGCTCGGATCAAGCAGGAGAGTGCATCAGTGATCCTCATTGTTCCTGCTTGGCTTCGCGGGATTTGGTATGTGGATCTGGTGGATATGTCATCTCTGCCACTGTGGAGACTTCCGTTGAAGAAGGACCTTCTAATTCAAGGGTCTTTCTTTCACCCTAATTTAGTTTCTCTGAGACTTACTGCTTGGAGAGTGAACGCTTATTTTTGTCTAAGCGGGGTTTTTCTGACTCGGTCATAGAGACCATGATTCAGGCTAGCAAGCCTGTAACTAGAAAGATTTTCCATAAGATATGGCGTAAATATCTCTTTGGTGTGTATCCAAGAGCTACTCATAGAGTAGAGTTAGGATTCCTAGAATGTTGTCTTTTCTCCAAGTGGGTTTGGAGAAAGGCTTATTGTCTGATTCCCTAAAGGGTCAAATCTCGGCAATATCTATTTTGTTTCAGAAGCATCTGGCGGATGTTTCGGATGTACATTCATGTTGTCAGGCCTTGGTCAGGATCAGGCCAGTTTCTCCTCCATGGAGTCTGAATTTAGTTCTTAAACTTCTTCAAGGGGTTCCGTTTGAGCCTATGCATTCCTTCGATATTAAGTTATCTTGGAAAATTTTATTTCTTGTTGCTATTTCCTCTGCTTGTATAGTGTCAGAGCTCTCGGCATTGCAGTATGAGTCTCCTTACCTTTCCATTCCGATAAGGTAGTTTTTTTGTGCTACATTAGGATTTCTTCCTACGGTTGTTTCTGATCAGAACATTAATCAGGAGATTGTTGTTCTTTCCTTGTGTCCTAATCCTTCTTAGAAGGAACGACTCTGTACAATTTGGACGTGGTCCGTGCTTTTTCTACTGCAGGCGACTAAGGATTTTCGTCAGTCTTTTCTTTGTTTGTGGTTTTCTCAGAAAAAATGTAAGGGACAGAAGGCTACGGCTACTTCTCTTTCTTTCTGACTGAAGAGTATCATACGTTTTGCATATGAAACTGCTGGACAGCAGTCTCCAGAGAGAGTTACGACTCATTCCACAAGGGCTGTAGCTTCCTCATGGGCATTCAAAAATGAAGCTTATGTGGAACAGGTTTGCAAGGCTGCAACTTGGTCCTCTTTTCATACTTTTTCTAAATTTTACAAATTTGATACTTTTGCCTCAGCTGAGGCTGTTTTTGAGAGAAAGGTTCTTCAAGCAGTGGTGCCTTCTGTTTAGGTTTCCTGTCTTGTCCCTTATCATCCGTGTCCTATAGCTTTGGTATTGTATCCCACAAGTAAGGATGAAATCCGTGGACTCATCGTGTCTTTAAAAATAAAATTTATACTTACCTGATAAATTTATTTCTTTTTAGACACGATGAGTCCACTGCCCGCCCTGTTCTCTGAGACAGGTTATTAATTTTTGTAAGCTTCAGACACCTCTGCACCTTGGCTTTTCCTTTCTCTTCCTAACTTCGATCGAATGACTGGAGTGGGAGGGAAGGGAGGAGCTATATATACAGCTCAGCTGTGGTGCTCTTTGCCTCCTCCTGCTGACCAGGAGGTGAATATCCCATAAGTAAGGATGAAATCTGTGGACTCATCATGTCTAAAAAGAAATACATTTATCAGGTAAGCATAAATTTTCTTTTTGCAAATTGCAATCAGTTGCAGAATAAGAAGCTGACTAAATAAGAAGACAACTTCAGCCTTGTACATTTTCCAGCTTTCTTGTTCTTAATGTTCATTCATAGTGATTACCTTATAAATGACACTCACAGTAGTTACCTTATAAATGACAGTCACAGTGATTACCTTATAAGTGACAGTCACAGTGGTTACCTTATAAATGACAGTCACAGTGATTACCTTATAAGTGACAGTCACAGCGGTTACCTTACAAATGACAGTCACAGTTATCTTATAAATGACAGTCACAGCGGTTACCTTATAAATGACACTCACAGCGGTTACCTTACAAATGACAGTCACAGCAGTTATCTTACAAATGACGGTCACAGTAGTTATCTTATAAATGACAATCACAGTGATTACCTTATAAGTGATGGTCACAGTGGTTACCTTATAAATGACGGTCACAATGATTACCTTATACGTGACAGTCACAGTGGTTACCTTATAAGTGACAGTCACAGTGGTTACCTTATAAGTGACAGTCACAGTGATTACCTTATAAATGACAGTCACAGTGATTACCTTATAAATGACACTCACAGCTTTCTTATTCTTAATGTTCATTCACAGCGGTTACCTTACAAATGACAGTCACAGCAGTTATCTTACAAATGACGGTCACAGTAGTTATCTTATAAATGACAATCACAGTGATTACCTTATAAGTGATGGTCACAGTGGTTACCTTATAAATGACGGTCACAATGATTACCTTATACGTGACAGTCACAGTGGTTACCTTATAAATTACACTCACAGTGATTACTTTATAAATGACAGTCACAGGGGTTACCTTATAAATGACAGTCACAGTGATTACCTTATAAATGACAGTTACAGTGGTTACCTTATAAATGACAGTCACAGTGGTTACCTTATAAATGACAGTCACAGTGATTACTTTATAAATGATAGTCACAGTGGTTACCTAATAAATGACAGTCACAGTGATTACTTTATAAATGATAGTTGCAGTGGTTACCTTATAAATGACAGTCACAGTGATTATTTTATAAATGACAGTCACAGTGATTACCTTATAAATGACAGTCACAGTGATTACCTTATAAGTGACAATCACAGTGGTTACCTTTTTTTTATATAAATATTTTTTATTTGATTTTCATTCACCTAGATTTAGAGTTTTGCGTTAGAAGGGGTGCGTTAGCTACGCGTGTCTTTTTTCCCCCCGCACCTTTTAAATAACGCTGGTATTTAGAGTTCTCTGAAGGGCTGCGTTAGGCTCCAAAAAGGGAGCGTAGAGCATAATTTACCGCCACTGCAACTCTAAATACCAGCGTTGCTTACGGATGCGGCCAGCTTCAAAAACGTGCTCGTGCACGATATCCCCATAGGAAACAATGGGGCAGTTTGAGCTGAAAAAAAACCTAACACCTGCAAAAAAGCAGCGTTCAGCTCCTAACGCAGCCCCATTGTTTCCTATGGGGAAACACTTCCTAAGCCTGCACCTAACACCCTAACATGAACCCCTAGTCTAAACACCCCTAACCTTACACTTATTAACCCCTAATCTGCCGTCCCTGCTATCGCTGACCCCTGCATATTATTATTAACCCCTAATCTGCCGCTCCGTACACTGCCGCAACCTACATTATAGCTATGTACCCCTAATCTGCTGCCCCTAACATCGCCGACCCCTATATTATATTTATTAACCCCTAATCTGCCCCCCCAACATCGCCGCTACATAACTACACTTATTAACCCCTAATCTGCCGACCGGACCTCGCCGCTACTCTAATAAATTTATTAACCCCTAAAGCTAAGTCTAACCCTAACACCCCCCTAAATTAAATTTAATTTAAATCTAACGAAATAAAATAAATCTTATTAAATAAATGAATCCTATTTAAAGCTAAATACTTACCTGTAAAATAAACCCTAATTTCTTTCATGTAATTGGCAAGAGTCCATGAGCTAGTGACATATGGGATATACAATCCTACCAGGAGGGGCAAAGTTTCCCAAACCTCAAAATGCCTATAAATACACCCCTCACCACACCCACAATTCAGTTTAACGAATAGCCAAGAAGTGGGGTGATGAGAAAGGAGCGAAAGCATCAAAAATAAGGAATTGGAATAAATAATGTTGTTTTGTTTTTTTCCTTGGGAGTTCTGTGGGAGAACGTACCCCAGACCCCAGGTTGTGTTATTTGTAGGGGTAATTTTTTTTTTTTCTCTCTCTCTCTCTCCTTTGTCCTCTCCCCTCTCCCTCTCCCCCACATTTTGTTTTTATGAATCTTCCCTGGTCCCCCATGCTTTTTCTTTTTAGGGGTTTTATTGCTGCATGGTTTGATCAGTCAAGATATGGATTTTAAAGGTATATGGATAGAGTGAATTTAGCCTCATGGAACGTGGGAGGGGTTACCTCCCCAATTAAAAGGAAAAACATCCTTAAATTTCTTAAAAAACAAAAAGCAGGTATCATGTTCTTACATGAACTACATCTAAAGAAACCAGAGATAGAAAAACTTAAGGTTAATTGGGTAAAGGAAATTATAGCAACACCATGTGAAAAACGTAGTAGAGGGGTGGCAATTCTGTTCCACAGAAATCTAGAATATGAGACAATTAATAGCGACATTGATACAGAAGGGCGCTATATTATAATTCAGATAAGAATAAATAAAATTACATGGTCATTCTGTAATGTGTACGGCCCAAACAAACATGATAAAGAATTCTGGGATAACTTGGAAAAAAAACTTTTTCCATAACGAGGACAAAACCTGATAATTGTAGGAGATTTTAATATGACACTGAACCCCGCCATAGATAGATATAGGCAGAAAAATATGCAAGTATATAGACAGGAAGCCAAGTTATTTAGAAAATTTATAAAAGTATTAGAGGTACACGATATATGGAGAATACAACATCCAGACGAGTGTAATTATACATGCGAATCCAGAGCATTTAAAAAAAAATTCTCGTCTAGATTTATTTCTGGTCGATAAGTCTGCCCTTAAATATGATGTAGTATCTACAATCAATGAAATCATTCTATCAGATCATGCTATTATAGGTATGGAAATAAAACTTAGAAAGACACCACATAACAATAGATTTTTTTTCCCAAAATACATGAGTAATAATAGCAAATTTTGTAACTGGTTAGCCATGTCATGGAAAAACTTTGTAAAAGATAATGTTACATCTATTGAAAAAACTGAGATTTTATGGGAATCAGGGAAGGCTGTAATTCGCGGAGAGATCATAGCATATATGTCCAAGATTAAAAAAAAAAACAAGGCTCGTGAGTTACAGCTAGCCAATCATCTGAAGAATGCAAATAATGCGTACTTGAATAATCCCCAATCGACAACATGGGACAAGTATAACAAGGCAAAAGCCGAAAGAGAAATTTTCCTAAAACAGTGCTGGGCTTCTGCAGACTTGAAAACCAAATCCACATTTCAAGACCCTTTTGGCATTTCTGCGGGACACCTGGCTAAAATGGGAAAAATAAAAAATAACAGAAACATAATCCCAAGTGTAAGAGAAGGAGACAGACATTGCACCCAGGCATCTGAAATTAGACAGGCATTTTTTAAGTACTATCAAAAACTATACACCGGTGAAAAAATAGACGGACCTGCAAAAGTAGAATTTTGGCAAACAATTAAAATACCTAAGATCTCGAGTGAATCTCTCAATAAAATTAATCAAAGAATAACGGAAGTTGAAATTTACAATGCCATCAAAAATCTGAAAAATAATAAGGCACCAGGGCCGGACGGGTTACCAGCCGAATTTTACAAAAGTATGAAAATAAACATAATTGGCACATTAGAAAAATTATTCAATGAATACTTTATAAACAATAATAAACAGTCCAATTACTTCACAGACTCGATTATTACACTGATTCACAAGGTAAGAGCCATGATGAACTTGGGTCATATAGGCCGATCTCTCTACTGAATGTAGACTACAAGCTACTGATGGCCATAATTGCAGAAAGACTTAAAAAAGTGCTTGGAGAAGTTATACATCAGGACCAGGCAGGTTTCATGCCTGGCAGAAATGTAGTAAGAAACATTAGACGTATCCTTGTAGCTTTAGACTATTATTACAATAAAAACTACAGATATAAGAAAAAGTGTGAAGGTGATTTGGCCCTCGGGTTTAGATGCAGAGGAAGCATTTTATGCTATTACCTGGGATCATTTATTTACGGCAATAGATAAATTTGGCTTGCACAGAAATTTCCTTAACCTGGTTAAGTTAATCTATAATAAACCCCGGTCACAACTTTTAGTAAATTCTGAACTATCTCAATATATAACACTTCAAAAGAGGACAAGGCAGGGCTGCCCACTGTCACCACTTTTATTTAATATCTCTCTCGAGCCCTTGGCAATTCTCCTGAGACAGGAATTAGTAGGCGCCAGAATTGGTAAACAATGCGTAAAAATATCACTATACGCTGATGATTTGATCTTGTTTCTATATAATACACCAGAAAGTATACCAAAATGTTTAAATATAATAGATGCATATAGCAAATTCTCTGGATATAAGGTAAATCGAAATAAATCAGAACTACTCTGGATACAAAAAAATAATCGCAGCTTCTCTAACCATGGATTTCAAGAGGTAGAGCAGTTAAAATATCTAGGTCTGTATATTAGCAAGAATCCACATGATTGGTACAGACTAAATTATGAAAATGTTTTTGAGAGACTGCCGGAGGCTCTAGCAAAATGGAATAGATACAATCTATCACTATCAGCAAAGATAATGGTAATCAAAACAATTGTATTTTCTAAAATTCTATTTTTACTACAGAATCTCCCACTATTTATAACAAAGACAGACCTCCAAAAATATAATAAATCAATAGCTTATTTTTTATGGAATAAGGCCAAACCTCGCTTGGCAATGAGCAGGATGGTGCAACGAAGACAAGAAGGCGGCCTCACGCTTCCTTGCTTGAAAGATTATAACCTAGCGGCAATGGTTAAATTTACGGCGGATTGGTTAGTGGAGGGAGACTACGTTACATACTATAAGCTTGAGTCAGAACTAATATCACCATTTGATCTCAAGGCAGTTCTACATATCGATAGAAAAAAAATGCCAAGTAATGTCATTGGGTTAATAACGATTCAGAATATCATCAGGGCTTGGCAGAAATATTGTTCAACCCTGAATGAGCAATTCCAAATCTCTAAATACAGCCCCATTGTGGGCATGCCTGATTTTATTCCGGGCATATATGATCCGATCTTTAAAGTCTGGAGAGAGAGGTTTAATAAACTGGTTCCAACTTAGACAAGATGGTTCATCATCTATACTGACATTTGCAGAATTGGCGTATAAATATCAGCTAGTGTCAAAAAAAAATTACGCATACCTTCAATGCAGAAGCTATTATTATCAGCTATGTCAATTAGCTGGTACAGATAGGGGATGGCAGGAAATAGAATCAGCTCTTAAATTGTACAAAGCTGGAAAAAGGTCTATCTCAGTATGGTATAACCTATTACGTGCAAAAGCGGGGGCGATTCACCTTGAATCCATCAAAAGATACGTAAATATATTGTTTCCACATATAGAGATACAGGATATTAAAAATAGCATTTCCATTGTAGAAGCAGCTACGTCGGTTACCAGTTTCAGGGAATCACAATTTAAATTGTTGAATAACTACTATCTGACGCCGGATAGAATAAATAAATGGGCAAAAACAGAGTGTAAGTGTAAATGTTATAAATGTAGGGCTGAAAAAGCAGATATTGTTCATTGTCTGTGGCTATGCCATACTTACAGACCAGATTCTCTTTGGCGCCTGTTAATGTATTCTTCCTCTGCAATGAAGTGGCCCCAAAAGCAGATAAATTGCTTATAAATACAGCAATACTGGTAGCACGTAACATTATATTTAAATATTGGAAATCTACAAGACCCCTTAGTTTTAAAGAATTTATAGATACTATAAAGCTGCAAATGACAATGGAGCTTTTCAACATGAAGACTTGCACGGAACATAGACTGAAAAGCTTTTTCTACAAATGGCTAAAGTTTATCAGGGACTGGCCACTAACTGCACAAATTCAATTTATATCTCCAATTCAAAACTCCCCGGAGTTCACATTACTTATTCTAAAAAGCATCCTTCCCCAACAGTGGAGTAGATAGGAGGGTAGATAATCAGGGAATAACTATTCAAGCCCATCCCATATTGATAATGGAAATTCAGGGTCAGTTAATCAGGGGTCTCCAGGGCTAGGCGGGCGGGGGGGATGAGGGGTAAGGAGAGAGAGAGAATTAATTTTTTTTTTTTTTCTCTCTTGTTTAACTTACTGATAACACATGTTTATCCAAAGGATATGAAAAGGATGATATTCACACATTAAGAGAGGATTTTTATTTATATTATTGTTTAGTATGTTTAGGGTGTTTTTGTTTAAAATATAATTATAAAAAGCCCATAGGCATGTACAGATATATTATGGACGCATGGTAGTAGCAAGTTTTGTTTATTGTCAATAGATGGTCTGTATTCAAATGTATAATATCTAGCCCTGCGTGGTGCAAAGTTATGTAATTTGGTTTCTCTGTGCACACTGTTGGATAGAAATAAAGAATTTTAAAAAATAAAAAATAAATACAGCCCTCACCACACCCACAATTCAGTTTTACAAACTTTGCCTCCTATGGAGGTGGTGAAGTAAGTTTGTGCTAAGATTTCTACGTTGATATGCGCTTCTCAGCATTGTTGAAGCCCGATTCCTCTCAGAGTACAGCGAATGTCAGAGGGACGTGAAGGGAGTATCACTTATTTGAATACGATGATTTCCCTAACGGGGGTCTATTTCATAGGTTCTCTGTTATCGGTCGTAGAGATTCATCTCCTACCTCCCTTTTCAGATCGACGATATACTCTTATTTCTTTCATGTAATTAACAAGAGTCCATGAGCTAGTGACGTATGGGATATACATTCCTACCAGGAGGGGCAAAGTTTCCCAAACCTTAAAATGCCTATAAATACACCCCTCACCACACCCACAAATCAGTTTTACAAACTTTGCCTCCGATGGAGGTGGTGAAGTAAGTTTGTGCTAGATTCTACGTTGATATGCGCTCCGCAGCAAGTTGGAGCCCGGTTTTCCTCTCAGCGTGCAGTGAATGTCAGAGGGATGTGAGGAGAGTATTGCCTATTTGAATGCAGTGATCTCCTTCTAAGGGGTCTATTTCATAGGTTCTCTGTTATCGGTCGTAGAGATTCATCTCTTACCTCCCTTTTCAGATCGACGATATACTCTTATATATACCATTACCTCTGCTGATTCTCGTTTCAGTACTGGTTTGGCTATCTGCTATATGTAGATGAGTGTCCTGGGGTAAGTAAGTCTTATTTTCTGTGACACTCCTAGCTATGGTTGGGCACTTTGTTTATAAAGTTCTAAATATATGTATTCAAACATTTATTTGCCTTGACTCAGAATGTTCAACTTTCCTTATTTTCAGACAGTCAGTTTCATATTTGGGATAATGCATTTTAATTTAACATTTTTTCTTACCTTAAAATTTGACTTTTTCCCTGTGGGCTGTTAGGCTCGCGGGGGCTGAAAATGCTTCATTTTATTGCGTCATTCTTGGTGCGGACTTTTTTGGCGCAAAAATTCTTTTTCCGTTTCCGGCGTCATACGTGTCGCCGGAAGTTGCGTCATTTTTTGACGTTATTTTGCGCCAAAAATGTCGGCGTTCCGGATGTGGCGTCATTTTTGGCACCAAAAAGCATTTAGGCGCCAGATAGTGTGGGCGTCTTATTTGGCGCGAAAAAATATGGGCGTCACTTTTGTCTCCACATTATTTAAGCCTCATTTTATCTTGCTTCTGGTTGCTAGAAGCTTGTTCTTTGGCATTTTTTCCCATTCCTGAAACTGTCTTATAAGGAATTTGATCAATTTTGCTTTATATGTTGTTTTTTCTCTTACATATTGCAAGATGTCTCACGTTGCATCTGAGCCAGAAGATACTACAGGAAAATCACTGCCTGCTGGATCTACCAAAGCTAAGTGCATCTGCTGTAAATTTTTGGTAGCTATTCCTCCAGCTGTTGTTTGTAATAATTGTCATGACAAACTTGTTAAAGCAGATAATATTTCCTTTAGTAATGTACCATTGCCTGTTGCAGTTCCCTCAACATCTAAGGTGCAGAATGTTCCTGATAACATAAGAGATTTTGTTTCTGAATCCATAAAGAAGGCTTTGTCTGTTATTTCTCCTTCTAGTAAACGTAAAAAGTCTTTTAAATCTTCTCTCTCTACAGATGAATTTTTAAATGAACACCATCATTCTGATTCTTTGGACTCTTCTGGTTCAGAGGATTCTATCTCAGAGATTGATACTGATAAATCTTCATATTTATTTAAGATGGAATTTATTCGCTCTTTACTTAAAGAAGTACTAATTGCTTTAGAAATAGAGGATTCTAGTCCTCTTGATACTAATTCTATACGTTTGGATAAGGTTTTTAAAGCTCCTGCGGTTATTCCAGAAGTTTTTCCTGTTCCTAATGCTATTTCTGCAGTGATTTCCAAAGAATGGGATAAATTGGGTAATTCATTTACTCCTTCTAAACGTTTTAAGCAATTATATCCTGTTCCGCCTGACAGGTTAGAATTTTGGGACAAAATCCCTAAAGTTGATGGGGCTATTTCTACCCTTGCTAAACGTACTACCATTCCTACGTCAGATGGTACCTCGTTTAAGGATCCTTTAGATAGAAAGATTGAATCCTTTCTAAGAAAAGCTTATCTGTGTTCAGGTAATCTTCTTAGACCTGCTATATCATTGGCTGATGTTGCTGCAGCTTCAACTTTTTGGTTGGAAACCCTAGCGCAACAAGTAGCAAATCGTGATTCTCATGATATTATTATTCTTCTTCAGCATGCTAATAATTTTATCTGTGATGCCATTTTTGATATTATTAGAGTTGATGTTAGGTTTATGTCTCTAGCTATCTTAGCCAGAAGAGCTTTATGGCTTAAGACTTGGAATGCTGATATGGCTTCTAAATCAACTCTACTTTCCATTTCTTTCCAGGGAAACAAATTATTTGGTTCTCAGTTGGATTCTATTATTTCAACTGTTACTGGTGGGAAAGGAACTTTTTTACCACAGGATAAAAAATCTAAAGGTAAAAACAGGGCTAACAATCGTTTTCGTTCCTTTCGTTTCAACAAAGAACAAAAGCCTGATCCTTCGTCCTCAGGAGCAGTTTCAGTTTGGAAACCATCTCCAGTCTGGAATAAATCCAAGCCTGCTAGAAAGGCAAAGCCTGCTTCTAAGTTCACATGAAGGTACGGCCCTCATTCCAGTTCAGCTGGTAGGGGGCAGGTTACGTTTTTTCAAAGAAATTTGGATCAATTCTGTTCACAATCTTTGGATTCAGAGCATTGTTTCAGAAGGGTACAGAATTGGTTTCAAGATGAGACCTCCTGCAAAGAGATTTTTTCTTTCCCGTGTCCCAGTAAATCCAGTGAAAGCTCAAGCATTTCTGAATTGTGTTTCAGATCTAGAGTTGGCTGGAGTAATTATGCCAGTTCCAGTTCCGGAACAGGGGATGGGGTTTTATTCAAATCTCTTCATTGTACCAAAGAAGGAGAATTCCTTCAGACCAGTTCTGGATCTAAAATTATTGAATCGTTATGTAAGGATACCAACGTTCAAGATGGTAACTGTAAGGACTATATTGCCTTTTGTTCAGCAAGGGAATTATATGTCCACAATAGATTTACAGGATGCATATCTGCATATTCCGATTCATCCAGATCATTTTCAGTTCCTGAGATTCTCTTTTCTAGACAAGCATTACCAATTTGTGGCTCTACCGTTTGGCCTTGCTACAGCTCCAAGAATTTTCACAAAGATTCTCGGTGCCCTTCTGTCTGTAATCAGAGAACAGGGTATTGTGGTATTTCCTTATTTGGACGATATCTTGGTACTTGCTCAGTCTTTACATTTAGCAGAGTCTCATACGAATCGACTTGTGTTGTTTCTTCAAGATCATGGTTGGAGGATCAATTTACCAAAAAGTTCTTTGATTCCTCAAACAAGGGTAACCTTTCTGGGTTTCCAGTGTCCATGACTCTGTCTTTAACAGACAAGAGACGTCTAAATTGATTACAGCTTGTCGAAACCTTCAGTCTCAATCATTCCCTTCGGTAGCCTTATGCATGGAAATTCTAGGTCTTATGACTGCTGCATCGGACGCGATCCCCTTTGCTCGTTTTCACATGCGACCTCTTCAGCTCTGTATGCTGAACCAATGGTGCAGGGATTACACGAAGATATCTCAATTAATATCTTTAAAACCAATTGTTCGACACTCTCTAACGTGGTGGACAGATCACCATCGTTTAATTCAGGGGGCTTCTTTTGTTCTTCCGACCTGGACTGTAATTTCAACAGATGCAAGTCTCACAGGTTGGGGAGCTGTGTGGGGATCTCTGACGGCACAGGGAGTTTGGGAATCTCAGGAGGTGAGATTACCGATCAATATTTTGGAACTCCGTGCAATTTTCAGAGCTCTTCAGTTTTGGCCTCTTCTGAAGAGAGAATCGTTCATTTGTTTTCAGACAGACAATGTCACAACTGTGGCATACATCAATCATCAAGGAGGGACTCACAGTCCTCTGGCTATGAAAGAAGTATCTCGAATTTTGGTTTGGGCGGAATCCAGCTCCTGTCTAATCTCTGCGGTTCATATCCCAGGTGTAGACAATTGGGAAGCGGATTATCTCAGTCGCCAAACGTTGCATCCGGGCGAATGGTCTCTTCACCCAGAGGTATTTCTTCAGATTGTTCAAATGTGGGGGCTTCCAGAGATAGATCTGATGGCCTCTCATCTAAACAAGAAACTTCCCAGGTATCTGTCCAGATCCCGGGATCCTCAGGCGGAGGCAGTGGATGCATTATCACTTCCTTGGAAGTATCATCCTGCCTATATCTTTCCGCCTCTAGTTCTCCTTCCAAGAGTAATCTCCAAGATTCTGAGGGAATGCTCGTTTGTTCTGCTAATAGCTCCGGCATGGCCTCACAGGTTTTGGTATGCGGATCTTGTCCGGATGGCATCTTGCCAACCATGGACTCTTCCGTTAAGACCAGACCTTCTGTCGCAAGGTCCTTTTTTCCATCCGGATCTGAAATCCTTAAATTTAAAGGTATGGAGATTGAACGCTTGATTCTTAGTCAAAGAGGTTTCTCTGACTCTGTGATTGATACTATGTTACAGGCTCGTAAATCTGTATCTAGAGAGATATATTATAGAGTCTGGAAGACTTATATTTCTTGGTGTCTTACTCATCATTTTTCTTGGTATTCTTTTAGAATTCCGAGAATATTACAATTTCTTCAGGATGGTTTAGATAAGGGTTTGTCCGCAAGTTCCTTGAAAGGACAAATCTCTGCTCTTTCTGTTCTTTTTCACAGAAAGATTGCTATTCTTCCTGATATTCATTGTTTTGTACAAGCTTTGGTTCGTATAAAACCTGTCATTAAGTCAATTTCTCCTCCATGGAGTTTGAATTTGGTTCTGGGAGCTCTTCAAGCTCCTCCGTTTGAACCTATGCATTCATTGGACATTAAATTGCTTTCTTGGAAAGTTTTGTTCCTTTTGGCCATCTCTTCTGCCAGAAGAGTTTCTGAATTATCTGCTCTTTCTTGTGAGTCTCCTTTTCTGATTTTTCATCAGGATAAGGCGGTGTTGCGAACTTCTTTTGAATTTTTACCTAAGGTTGTGAATTCCAACAACATTAGTAGAGAAATCGTGGTTCCTTCATTATGTCCTAATCCTAAGAATTCTAAGGAGAAATCGTTACATTCTTTGGATGTTGTTAGAGCTTTGAAATATTATGTTGAAGCTACTAAATCTTTCCGAAAGACTTCTAGTCTATTTGTCATCTTTTCTGGTTCTAGAAAAGGCCAGAAAGCTTCTGCCATTTCTTTGGCATCCTGGTTGAAATCTTTAATTCATCTTGCCTATGTTAAATCGGGTAAGACTCCGCCTCAGAGGATTACAGCTCATTCTACTAGGTCAGTTTCTACTTCCTGGGCGTTTAGGAATGAAGCTTCAGTTGATCAGATTTGCAAAGCAGCGACTTGGTCCTCTTTGCATACTTTTACTAAATTCTACCATTTTGATGTATTCTCTTCTTCTGAAGCAGTTTTTGGTAGAAAGGTACTTCAGGCAGTGGTTTCGGTTTGAATCTTCTGCTTATGTTTTTTATTAAACTTTATTTTGGGTGTGGATTATTTTCAGCAGGAATTGGCTGTCTTTATTTTATCCCTCCCTCTCTAGTGACTCTTGTGTGGAAAGATCCACATCTTGGGTAGTCATTATCCCATACGTCACTAGCTCATGGACTCTTGTTAATTACATGAAAGAAAACATAATTTATGTAAGAACTTACCTGATAAATTCATTTCTTTCATATTAACAAGAGTCCATGAGGCCCACCCTTTTTTGTGGTGGTTATGATTTTTTTGTATAAAGCACAATTATTCCAATTCCTTATTTTATATGCTTCGCACTTTTTTCTTATCACCCCACTTCTTGGCTATTCGTTAAACTGATTTGTGGGTGTGGTGAGGGGTGTATTTATAGGCATTTTAAGGTTTGGGAAACTTTGCCCCTCCTGGTAGGAATGTATATCCCATACGTCACTAGCTCATGGACTCTTGTTAATATGAAAGAAATGAATTTATCAGGTAAGTTCTTACATAAATTATGTTATTCCATTACCTCTACTGATAACCGTTTCAGTACTGGTTTGGCTATCTGCTATATGTGGATGGGTGTCTTCAGGTAAGTATGTTTTCATTACTTAAGACACTCTCAGCTATGGTTTGGCACTTTATGCATTTATATAAAGTTCTAAATATATGTATTGTACTTATATTTGCCATGAGTCAGGTTCATGTATTTCCTTCTGCAGACTGTCAGTTTCATATTTGGGAATGTAAACACTTTAAGAAATTTATTTCTTACCTGGGGTTTAGTCTTTTTTCAATTTGACTACTTTTTGCAATTGCGGGTGTTAGGCCTGCGGGTGCGTCAAATGCTAGACTTTATTGCGTCATTTTTGGCGCAAACTTTTTGGGTGCGAAAATATACGTTTATGACGCAACTTTGTCATTTCCGGCATCATACGTGACGCCGAGACCTTTCACACGGCGGCGTCATTAGTGACGCAAGTGTGTCATTTCCGGTCATTTTTGGCGCCAAAAAAGTTTATGTTACGTTGTGCGTCATACTTGGCGCCAAATTTTTTTCATTATTTCAATACCCCATTGATGTTTGCCTCCTGCTTTCTTCTCTATCAAGAGGCCTATGCTTTTGCATTTTTTCCCATTCCTGAAACTGTCATTTAAGGAAATAGATCATTTTGCTTTATATGTTGTTTTTTCTCTTACATTGAGCAAGATGTCCCAATCTGATCCTGACTCTGAAGTTTCTGCTGGAACATTGCTGCCTGACATCGGTTCTACCAAAGCTAAGTGCATTTGTTGTAAAATTGTAGAAATTATTCCACCGAATGTCATTTGTAATAGTTGCCATGATAAACTTTTACATGCAGATAGTGTATCCATCAGTAATAGTACATTGCCAGTTGCAGTTCCTTCAACTTCTAATGTGCTTGATATACCTGTAAATTTTAAAGAATTTGTTTCTGATTCTATTATGAAGGCTTTGTCTGCATTTCCACCTTCTAATAAACGTAAAAGGTCTTTTAAAACATCTCATTTAGCTGATGAAATTTCAAATGACCAACAACATAATAATTCATCCTCTTCTGATGAGGATCTATCTGAAACAGAATATCCTTCCTCAGATATTGACACTGACAAATCTACTTATTTATTTAAAATAGAGTATATGCGTTCTTTATTAAAAGAAGTGTTAATTACTTTGGATATTGAGGTAACCAGTCCTATTGACGTTCAGTCTAATAAACGTTTAAATGCTGTTTTTAAACCTCCTGTGGTTTCACCAGGTGTTTTTCCCATTCCTGAGGCTATTTCTGATATGATTTCTAGGGAATGGAATAAGATAGGTACTTCCTTTATTCCTTCTTCAAGGTTTAAGAGATTGTATCCTTTACCAGAAAAATCTATAGAGTTTTGGGAAAAGATCCCCAAAGTTGATGGGGCTATTTCTACTCTTGCTAAACGTACCACTATTCCTATGGAAGATAGCACTTCCTTTAAGGATCCTTTAGATAGGAAGCTTGAATCTTATCTAAGGAAGGCCTATTTATATTCAGGTCATCTTCTCAGACCTGCTATTTCTTTGGGTGATGTTGCGGCTGCATCAACTTTCTGGTTGGAAAATTTAGCGCAACATGAATTGGATTCTGACATATCTAGCATTATTCGCTTACTGCAACATGCTAATCATTTTATTTGTGATGCCATTTTTGATATTATCAAAATTGATGTTAGATCCATGTCTTTAGCTGTATTAGCTAGAAGAGCTTTGTGGCTTAAATCTTGGAATGCTGATATGACATCTAAATCTAGATTACTATCTCTTTCTTTCCAAGGTAATAATTTATTTGGTTCTCAGTTGGATTCTATTATTTCAACTATCACTGGAGGAAAATGAGTTTTTTTGCCTCAGGATAAAAAAACCTAAGGGTAAATCTAAGGCTTCTAACCGTTTTCGTTCCTTTCGTCAGAATAAGGAACAAAAACTCAATCCTCCTCCCAAGGAATCTGCTTCCAGTTGGAAGCCTTCCTCAAATTGGAATAAATCCAAGCCATTTAGGAAACCAAAGTCTGCCCCTAAGTCCGCATGAAGGTGCGGCCCTCATTCCAGCTCAGCTGGTAGGGGGCAGATTAAGGTTTTTCAAGGATTTTTGGATAAAATCTGTCCAAAATCATTGGAGTCAGAGCATTGTCTCTCAAGGGTATCGAATAGGATTCAAAGTAAGACCTCCTGTGAGAAGATTTTTTCTCTCACACATTCCTGTAAATCCAGTAAAAGCTCAGGCTTTTCTGAAGTGTGTTTCAGACCTGGAGTCTTCAGGGGTAATCATGCCAGTTCCTCCTCAGGAACAAGGCTTGGGGTTTTATTCAAACCTATTCATTGTACCAAAGAAAGAAAATTTGTTCAGACCAGTTCTGGATCTGAAAATTTTGAATCGTTATGTAAGAGTACCAACTTTCAAGATGGTGACTATAAGGACTATTCTGCCTTTTGTTCAGCAAGGACATTATATGTCCACAATAGACTTGCAGGATGCATACCTTCATATTCCGATTCATCCAGAACACTATCAGTTTCTGAGATTCTCTTTTCTAGACAAGCATTACCAATTTGTTGCTCTTCCATTTGGCCTAGCAACAGCTCCAAGAATATTTTCAAAGGTTCTGGGTGCCCTACTATCTGTAATCAGAGAACAGGGTATTGCGGTGTTTCCTTATTTGGACGATATCTTGGTACTAGCTCAGTCTTTACATACTGCAGAATCTCACACGAATCAACTAGTGTTGTTTCTTCGGAAACATGGTTGGAGGATCAATTTACCAAAAAGTTTCTTGATTCCTCAGACAAGGGTCACCTTTTTAGGCTTCCAGATAGATTCAGTGTCCATGACTCTGTCTCTAACAGACAAGAGACGTTTAAAATTGGTTGCAGCATGTCGGCTCCTTCAGTCTCAGTCATTCCCTTCAGTGGCTATGTGCATGGAAGTTTTAGGTCTCATGACTGCAGCATCGGACGCGATCCCCTTTGCTCGTTTTCACATGAGACCTCTACAGCTTTGTATGCTGAATCAATGGTGCAGGGATTATACAAAGATATCACAATTAATATCCTTGAATCCCAATGTACGACACTCTCTGACATGGTGGATAGATCACCATCATTTGGTTCAAGAGGCTTCTTTTGTTTGCCCAACCTGGACTGTGATCACAACAGATGCGAGTCTTTCAGGTTGGGGAGCTGTTTGGGGGTCTCTGACAGCACAAGGGGTTTGGAAATCTCAAGAGGCGAGATTACCAATAAATATTTTAGAACTCCGTGCAATTCTCAGGGCTCTTCAGTTCTGGCCTCTACTAAAAAGAGAACCATTCATTTGTTTTCAGACAGACAATATCACAACTGTGGCTTATGTCAATCATCAGGGTGGGACTCACAGTCCCCAAGCTATGAAAGAAGTATCTCGGATACTTGCTTGGGCGGAATCCAGCTCCTGTCTAATCTCTGCGGTACATATCCCAGGTGTAGACAATTGGGAGGCGGATTATCTCAGCCGCCAGACTTTACATCCAGGGGAGTGGTCTCTCCATCCAGATGTGTTTTCTCAGATTGTTCAGATGTGGGGGCTTCCAGAGATAGATCTCATGGCCTCTCATCTAAACAAGAAACTTCCCAGATACCTGTCCAGGTCCAGGGATGTTCAGGCGGAAGCAGTGGATGCGCTGACACTTCCTTGGTGTTATCAACCTGCTTATATCTTCCCGCCTCTAGTTCTCCTTCCAAGAGTGATCTCCAAAATCATCATGGAACAGTCTTTTGTGTTGCTGGGGGCTCCAGCATGGCCACACAGGTTTTGGTATGCGGATCTGGTTTGGATGTCCAGTTGCCCGCCTTGGCCACTTCCGTTACGGCCGGACATACTGTCTCATGGTCCGTTTTTCCATCAGGATCTCAAATCATTAAATTTGAAGGTATGGAAATTGAATGCTTAGTTCTAAGTCATAGAGGTTTCTCTGATTCAGTGATTAATACTATGTTACAAGCTCGTAAATCTGTCTCTAGAAAGATTTATTATAGAGTTTGGAAGACTTACATTTCATGGTGTTCTTCTCATAAATTTTCCTGGCATTCTTTTAGAATTCCTAGAATTTTGCAGTTTCTTCAGGATGGTTTGGATAAGGGTTTGTCTGCAAGTTCCTTGAAAGGACAAATCTCTGCTCTTTCTGTTTTATTTCACAGAAAGATTGCTATACTTCCTGATATACACTGTTTTGTACAGGCTTTAGTTCATATTAAGCCTGTCATTAAGTCAATTTCTCCTCCTTGGAGTCTTAATTTGGTTCTGAGGGCTTTACAGGCTCCTCCATTTGAACCTATGCATTCTTTGGACATTAAACTACTTTCTTGGAAAGTGTTGTTTCTTTTGGCTATCTCTTCTTCTAGAAGAGTTTCTGAGCTATCTGCTCTTTCTTGTGAGTCTCCTTTTCTGATTTTTCATCAGGATAAGGCAGTTTTGTGGACTTCTTTTCAATTTTTACCTAAGGTTGTGAATTCTAACAACATTAGTAGAGAAATTGTTATCCCTTCTTTATGTCCTAATCCTAAGAATCCTTTGGAGAGATCCTTACATTCTTTGGATGTGGTAAGAGCTTTGAAATATTATGTGGAAGCTACTAAAAATTTCAGGAAGACTTCTAGTCTATTTGTTTTATTTTCTGGTCCTAGGAAAGGTCAGAAAGCTTCTGCTATTTCCTTGGCTTCTTGGTTGAAACTTTTGATTCATCAAGCTTATTTGGAGTCGGGTCAAACCCCGCCTCAGAGAATTACAGCTCATTCTACTAGATCAGTCTCCACTTCGTGGGCTTTTAAGAATGAAGCTTCAGTTGATCAGATTTGCAAAGCAGCAACTTGGTCCTCTTTGCATACATTTACTAAATTCTACCATTTTGATGTATTTGCTTCTTCGGAAGCAGTCTTTGGTAGAAAAGTTCTTCAGGCAGCTGTTTCAGTTTGATTCTTCTGCTTTTGATTTAAGTTTTTTCTTTCAAAAGTGAAAATAAACTTATTTTTTTGGGTTGTGGATTATTTTTTCAGCGGAATATGGCTGTTTTTATTTTATTCCCTCCCTCTCTAGTGACTCTTGAGTGGAAGACTCCACATCTTGGGTATTGATATCCCATATGTCATAGGGAGAAAACATAATTTATGTAAGAACTTACCTGATAAATTCATTTCTTTCATATTGGCAAGAGTCCATGAGGCCCACCCTTTTTATGGTGGTTATGATTTTTTTGTATAAAAAAATGCTTTCTACTCCTTTCTTTATCACCCCACTGCTTGGCTATTCGTTAAACTGAATTGTGGGTGTGGTGAGGGGTGTATTTATAGGCATTTTGAGGTTTGGGAAACTTTGCCCCTCCTGGTAGGATTGTATATCCCATATATCACTAGCTCATGGACTCTTGCCAATATGAAAGAAATGAATTTATTCGATCCGCCAATAGAATGCGAGCTCAATCTGATTGGCTGATCCAATCAGCCAATCGGATTGAACTTGAATCTGATTGGCTAATTCAATCAGCCAATCAGATTTTTCCTACCTTAATTCCGATTGGCAGATAGAATCCTATCAGCCAATCGGAATTCGAGGGACGCCATCTTGGATGACGTCACTTAAAGGAACCTTCATTCGTCGGGAGTCGCCGGAAGAAGAGGATGGATCCGCGTCAGCTGCTTCAAGATGGTCCCGCTCCGTGCCGGATGGATGACGATAGAAGACGCCGCCTGGATGAACATGTCTACCGGTCCGGATATCCTCTTCTTGCTGGATAGGATGAAGACTTAGGACCCTCTTCTGGACCTCTTCTTGCCGGATAGGATGAAGACTTCGGACCCTCTTCTGGACGGATCGGTGATACCCGGCGTGGTGAAGATAAGGTAGGGAGATCTTCAGGGGCTTAGTGTTAGGTTTTTTAAGGGGTGTTTGGGTTAGATTAGGGGTATGTGGGTGGTGGGTTGTAATGTTGGGGGGGGTATTGTATGTTTTTTTTAAATGCAAAAGAGCTGTTTTCTTTGGGTCATGCCCCGCAAAAGGCCCTTTTAAGGGCTGGTAAGGTAAAAGAGCTGTTAACTTTTTATTTTAGAATAGGGTAGGGCATTTTTTTATTTTGGGAGCTTTGTTATTTTTTTAGGGGGCTTAGAGTAGGTGTAATTAGTTTAAAATTCAAGTAATCTTTTTTTATTTTTTGTAATTTAGTGTTTGTTTTTTTTGTAATTTAGTTTAGTTGATTTAATTGTAGATAATTGTAGGTAGTTAATTAATTAATTTATTGATAGTGTAGTGTTAGGTTTAATAGTAACTTAGATTAGGATTTATTTTACAGGTAATTTTGTAATTATTTTAACTAGGCAGATATTAAATAGTAAATAACTATTTAAAAGCTATTGTACCTAGTTAAAATAAATACAAAGTTGCCTGTAAAATAAATATAAATCCTAAAATAGCTACAATATAATTATTCGTTATATTGTAGCTATATTAAGGTTTATTTTACAGGTAAGTATTTAGCTTTAAATAGGATTAATTTATTTAATAAAATTTATTTTATTTCGTTAGATTTAAATTATATTTAACTTAGGGGGGTGTTAGTGTTAGACTTAGCTTTAGGGGTTAATACATTTATTAGAGTAGCGGCGAGGTCCGGTCGGCAGATTAGGGGTTAATAAGTGTAGGTAAGGTAGCGGGGACGTTGGGGGGGGGGGCAGATTAGGGGTTAATAAATATTATGTAGGTGTCGGCGATGTTAGGGGCAGCAGATTAGGGGTACATAGGGATAATGTAGGTTGCGGCAGTGTGCGGTCGGCAGATTAAGGGTTAAAAATTTTTATAAGAGTGGCGGCGATGTGGGGGGACCTCGGTTTAGGGGTACATAGGTAGTTTATGGGTGTTAGTGTACTTTAGAGCACAGTAGTTAAGAGCTTTATGAACCGGCGTTAGCCCATAAAGCTCTTAACTCCTGACTTTTTTCTGCGGCTGGAGTTTTGTCGTTCTAACGCTCACTTCAGCCAAGACTCTAAATACCAGCGTTAGAAAGATCCCATTGAAAAGATAGGATACGCAATTGACGTAAGGGGATCTGCGGTATGGAAAAGTCGCGGCTGGAAAGTGAGCGTTAGACCCTTTCCTGACTGACTCTAAATACCAGCGGGCGGCCAAAACCAGTCTTAGGAGCCCTTAACGCTGGTTTGGACGGCTAACGCAGAACTCTAAATCTAGGCGAAAGTAAATAAGTAACATTGCACCTTTCGGTGCTCCACTCAGTACATAAACTTAGTAAAATGATAAGAAATAGGACAAGAAGAAGAATAGACATGTAACCCACTTTTGGGTTAGGTCATTAAATCAATCTTAAAATTACATGGCTATATCCATAGACGCAGGCTACAAACTGTAGGAATATGATATAACATGTGAATGTGATCCAGTTGGGGGTGGAGATAAAAGGTGAGGGGTAAAAGAGGAGGGGGGAAGGGGGTAGGGGGAGGGATCGGGAAAACCGATATTTATCGTCCAACATACTGTTTAGGTTAATCTGGGGGGGGGGTGTAGATTGATTGTAGTAAAACTCTTGACAAGTGTAAACGTAGGGGAATGGGGAGGTCTCTCAAATCTGGATGTGGTGGACCCTAAGCATCCAGGCTCGGGAGCCATTGGGTGTCATGCCTGGATTTCCATGCAGCCCATATCAATTCAAATAGGTCTATTTTTCCACCGGAGAAGAAAATATTCCTCTCCATTGAGTACAAGAATTCCATAAGCTTGATTATGTCAGACCATGCCGGGGGGTTTATCCTTTTCTAGGATCTGGCTATTGAGAGCTTCACTGCAGAGGAAAGGTAGATACATAGATATCCTTGATGCCTAGACAAACCACAAGTATCTATATGGAGTAAGGCTATCTCCGGGGTTCTAGTTAATGTTATCCCTATACTAGCTAGTAGGGAAAAACACGCACTCCAGATCGGTTTAATCTTGGGGCAGTCCCACCAAATGTGAGTCATATCGCCTGTCTGACCACAGTTCCTCCAACAGAGGGGTGTGGTGGAGGGGAACAGTTTGGCTAATCTTGTTGGGACGTAGTACCAATGGGTGAGGAGTTTAAAGTACATCTCATATATGGTGACACAATGTAAGGCCTGATAGTGTGAACGTGCGCTGCCAGTCTTTACTAGATATGGATATGTTGAGTTTTTGTTCCCATTTTAAAATGTGAGGGGCTTTATCATCTGGTGTTGCGCCATCCATTAAATTATAATGGTCGGACATAGGTTTCCCTAGTCGGAGCCCCTGCTTCCACCTGATTTCCCAGAGAGTGAGTTGACGATTTGAAGAGGGTTGAAACCCCCAACTGGACAATAAGCTGGTTACCCTGGTGTGTTCGAAGGTTAAGTAAGGTGGGATCGTTGCTATGGCTCTAAGTTGGTCAAGTGTAGTAAATAAGTCTGCTTGGGAGGGTGACCACATGTCTGCAACTCTTACAATACCCAGTCTTACCCATGTGGCTGCGTGCGAATCAGGTAGTCTGGTCAGGAGACCAGGTATAGAGGTGATGGGGAAAGGATGAGGCGCAATGTGTTTATAGTGCCTAAGCTGTTCCCATATGGCTAGGCATTCTTTTATGACAATATTGTTGATTGCTAGTGTGTGGGGGGGTCCATATAAGTTCTTTCAAGAAAACTTGGTGAGGTAACGAGGCTTGTTTTAGTGACCTCCACTTACTGTTGGAGTCATTGACGCCCCATTTTTAGATGTGCGTGAGCATCGCCGCCTCAAAATATCGGGTTATGGATGGAGAGGCCGCTCCCCCATGATCTCTTAAGTATTGAAGGGTTTTGTGTGCTATTCTTGAGGGCTTGCCCTGCCATATAAATCTGGTGAATTTGCTTTGGAACTTAATTAAAGTGTGTTTAGGGACTCGGATCGGGAGGCACCTAAATAAATAAGTCAACTCAGGCAGAAAGCTCATTTTAAGGGCTGCCACTCTCCCTAGCCATGATATTGATTTGTAATTCCATTTATGTTTTAGGGATCTAAGTTCCGACAAAAGGGGTTGATAATTAGCTTTAACAACTGTAGGGACATCATGCGATAGCTTAACTCCTAAGTGTGTGAAATGGGAGGTCCTAATGACAAACATATTTATCTTGTATATATTTGGTCACTTCCTCAGAAAAACCCCTCAGGAATATCTCTATTTTGTGTTGGTTAAGCTTAAAGTGGGAAAGACTACTTAAGGTCTCTAAGAGTCTGGGTATGGTTTGTAAGGGTTTGGAGGAAAAGACTGTGGTGTCATCGGCAAAAAGTGCCACCTTATAGGTCTTTCCATGGATAGTTACTCCCTCATGCGTATGGTCTTTTCTAATTTGAGTTGCCAAAGGCTCTATTGCTAGAACAAATAGCAGCGGAGAAAGGGGGCACCCCTGGCGCGTCCCGTTAGTAATGGGGGAAAGGGATTGAACTGAATCCAAGTCCTCTAACCGAGGCTATAGGGTGAGAGTAAAGTGCTTTGATGGCCAGGATCGTTTGTGCCGGGAATTGAAAGGTATCTAAGACCTTTCATAAGTACACCCAGCAAACCCAGTCGAATGCCTTCTCAGCGTTGAGGGAAATTACTGCTATGGGCCTATTTAATCTGTTGGATTCCGTAACAATATTTAACAATCTCCTAGTATTATCCGGGCCCTCCCTACTTGGGATAAAACCCACCTGATCGGGATCGATGAGGTCTGGTAGTAATTTAGAAATTCTGTTTGCGAGCAATTTTGAGTAAATCTTGATATCCGAGTTAATCAAAGAGATCGGTCTGTAGTTTGTGCAAAGTGCATGGTCTTTATCAGGTTTAGGGATCGTAATTATGGTCGCCTCGAGGAACTCTTTACGAAATATGCCTTCAGTGTTTGCTAGATTAAAGAAACGGAGCAGCAGCGGTGATAGTTCCTGGGTGTAAGTTTTATAAAAGATTGCCGTATACCCGTCAGGTCTGGGAGCTTTAAATACTTGATGACATGCTATATCTCTTGGAGCGAGAAGGGAGTATCAAGGGCCTCTTTTTGGTCTGTGTTAAGGGAGGGAAGTTGTAGAGAGGTTAGAAAGGAGCTTATCGCCTCAGATGAGGCAGGGGTAGTTGACTCCTTATCCCGAATATTATACAGCGACGAATAGTAATCACCAAATTGCTGACCTATTTGGGATGGAAGTCTGAAGCTTTTATCTCCTTTCTTAATAACATGGATTCGAGAGGCGCCTGCCCGCTGCCTAAGTCTATTGGCTAGGACAGTATCGGCTTTATTGCCCTTGGTATACATAGTTTGTTTAAGTTTAAGGAGATTGGCTTTGGTCTTTTTGAATTCAATCTGACCTATATGGAGCCTAATTTCTTTAATTTTGTCACTCAGACCTAGCGTGTCAGTTGTGCGCTGTTCCAGTTCCCTTAGTTTGCAGTGAGCTTGTTATAGAGATAGACCTTCCGCTCTTATGGTGGCCTTAAATGCCCCCCAAATGATATCATCCCTGATTTGGGGGTCCCTATTCGATTTAATAGTAAACATAATTTCCTTTCTCAGTTCTTCCCTAAAAGGGATGTCTGAGAGGATGTGGTGGAGGAGTCTCCAGGAAGGCCTGGTCTTGGCTACTTCACAGGAATGTATATCAATTAGTAGTTGGTCATGATCCGATCAGGGCAAGATAGAGATGGAGGCTCGAATTACCATATCAAGGGTATCCACGTGGGAGAAAATGTATTCAAGTCTCGAATAAGTGGCATGCGGATTAGAGAAGTGGGTATAATCTCTCTCCGAGGGATGGAGTGACCGCCAAATATCGAAAAACCCATACTTTCTCATTAGAGATGGTGTTTAGTCCCCTAACATTGTGTGTGAGGAATCTGAGGTGAGCCATATGCTCTCCGGAAGGTCACAACCCTGGGGAAGAGAAAACGTATACCAAAGTGGGGTTGTTGAGTGTAGATACTCAGATAAGGATAGGGGTGGGGTATAACAAGGGGAGGGGTGTGTGAGTGGGAGGGGGATTGGTGGAAGTAGTCTACCTATGTGGGACCCTAGTATAGGCACCTAAATCAGGGGGGAGAGCTAGTGTGAACCTAGCAATTAAGGCTGAGAAAGTCAGCCCCGCTCTCCTAAATAAATAACATCAGTATAAACAGGTCACTGTCTGACCCCAGTCACACGCCAGCTGCCTGAGAGGCCTGAGCTGAGCCAGCCACCTGGCAGGTAAACAATAATGCAAACAAATACCAAATTGGAGTGAACACAGAGTTCAAATATAGTGAACATAGAAAGCTCAAATGTAATTAATTTTGCGATCCATTCACCGCACTTGTAGCTGCCTTCAGTCCCTCCCTTTCCTTTCATGGCTCCCTTTACTCCACATTACATCAATACTCAAAGTTTATACTTATCTAGGAATTACAGATGTCTTATTAAAAGTCTTTTATCATTTTAGCACTGTGACACTTTTCCCAAACTTGAGGAGAGGGCACAAAACTATTGCAAACATTGTGGTCTTTTATGATCGCTTTGTACAGTGTGTAAGTCTCACCTACAATACCAGCAGTGAACAAGCAGCTAAACCGGGAGTGGGTGTGGACACTGACTTGGAATTCTATCTGAGGAGTGTGTGGTCTTAAAGTGTGAATCTGACAGTGCTGTATAGCAGACGAACATTAGCAGATCCAACTTTACATAGAATCTGCTTATGTCCATCTGCTATACAGCACTATGAAAATACAACGTTTCACCAGCACTTCTTATGGAATAATATTATCTTTATTTAAGACACATTAAAAGTAGCGACGTTTCGGGGATTAACCCCTTAGTCATGCTATCTGTTACATGCAATTAGTTCATCACTTTTAAACACTTTCTTGTTCGCCACAAAACCCTTCCTTGGGAGGTGCCTTAGCCCCATCTAGTGGCTGTTTATTTTCATTACACTTTGTAAAATTCACCATGACTCTGCTATGTAACCAATTTAAAACAATGTATCACCATGTATGTCAGTCAGGCAGTATGGCAGCTTTCCTCTTGTAACACTAAATTGTTGCGGACTTATACCTGTTTTATAACTCTTATTTACATTTTTTATATATACAATTTATACAGAGAATTATTACTTTATTTACTATGATACCAATTAATTACGTGATGCCAAATTATTGTTTGTTTAATGAAAACAAGAGGGATCAAAGTCTCGATTTAACCCCTTGGGAGCTAATGTGTCCATGTGGTATATCCACCACATTTCCCTCTGTTTTAGCAGTTTCTCTCTGTCTGCTCCATTTCTTTGAACCTTAATTTGTTCAATCACTTGCCAACGAAGCTGGCTAATGTTATGACCCTGTTCTATGAAATGTTTTGATAAAGGGGCTTCTAAATTTTTGCGCCTGATGTTAGAGCGATGTTGGCTCATGCACTCTCTTGCCACACAAAAGACAAGAGAGCGCATGAGCCAACATCGCTCTAACATCAGGCGCAAAAATAATTTAGTGTTACAAGAGGAAAGCTGCCATACTGCCTGACTGACATACATGGTGATACATTGTTTTAAATTGGTTACATAGCAGAGTCATGGTGAATTTTACAAAGTGTAATGAAAATAAACAGCCACTAGATGGGGCTAAGGCACCTCCCAAGGAAGGGTTTGGCGCGAACAAGAAAGTGTTTAAAAGTGATGAACTAATTGCATGTAACAGATAGCATGACTAAGGGGTTAATCCCCGAAACGTCGCTACTTTTAATGTGTCTTAAATAAAGATAATATTATTCCATAAGAAGTGCTGGTGAAACGTTGTATTTTCATGGTATATTGAAGGGCTATTGCAGTTTACCCTATACACCGGGCACTCATTCAGTGGTGCTGTTTTCATCTACACTGTATATTGCTATACAGCACTGTCAGATATAAGCACTGTCCAACCAAACACTCTGTCCTCAGATTCCAAGTCAGTGTCCACGCCCACTCCCGCCACAACCCTTTGCCTCCCAGAGCTCTGTTTACAAGGGGTTACTAAGATCATTCATGTTACTTTGATCACCTATGAATGTTGGAGTTTCCTACCTTCTGCATAATCGCTGACTACAGGCTCTGGGGTGATTGTGCCCTCCAGAATCCGGCAATACCCTCCTTACTCCCAGAGGCGTAACTAGAAACCACAGGGCCCAAGTGCAAGAATCTAAGAAGGGCCCCCCCGCTCCCCCCCCAAAAAGTGAATTTGATACATACCTTTTTTTTTTCTTTTTAACATTTAACACACAAAAAAATGTGAATCAGATTACATGTCTGCAAAAGGATGTACCCTGTGCCCACATTCTGTGAGATGGTCTGACCCCCTATTACTGTATATAGTGACACCGTTTAACCCACCAGTACTGTATATAGTGAGTCAATGACAGTCTGTAATCTTCCGGTGAGATGGCTGGGCTGACCCTACCCGCCCCAGTACTTTATAAAGTGACCACAGCAGTCTGTGACATGGTCCAGACCCCCCGTACTGTATATAGTGGTACTGTATACTGACACTGTTTACCCCCTCCCCCCATGCTGTAGTAACAAGGTCTGTAATTTGCTGGTTCTACAAACATACACACTAACATGCATAAATACACACACATTCACATACATACATACATACACACACACACATACATGCATAAATACACATACAGTCACATACATACATACACACACATACATGCATAAATACACACACAGTCACATACACACATGCATAAATACAGTCACATACACACACACACACATACATACATACACACACAGTCACATACACACACACCACATGCATAAATACACGCACAGTCACATACACACACACACACACACACACACACATACATACATGCACAAATACACACACAGTCACATACATACACACACACAGTCACATACATACACACACACATACATACATACATGCATAAATACACACAAAGTCACATACATACACATTCACACATGCATGCATAAATACACACACAGTCACACACATACATACATACACACATACATACATGCATGCATAAATACACACACAGTAACATACATACACACACACACACACATACATACATGCATAAATAAACACACAGTCACATACATACACACACATACATACATACATGCATAAATACACACACAGTCACATACATACATACACACACACATACATACATGCACAAATACACACACAGTCACATACATACACACACACATACATACATGCACAAATACACACACAGTCACATACATACACACACACAGTCACATACATACATACATACACATACATACATGCATAAATACACACACAGTCACATACATACACACATACATGCATAAATACACACACAGTCACACACATGCATGCATAAATACACACACAGTCACATACATGCATAAATACACACAAAGTCACATACATATATACATGCACAAATACACACACAGTCACATACATACATACACACACACATACATACATACATGCACAAATACACACACAGTCACATACATACACACACACAGTCACATACATACATACATACATGCATAAATACACACACAGTCACATACATACATACATATATACACACACACATGCATGCATAAATACACACACAGTCACATACATGCATAAATACACACAAAGTCA
>NC_069505.1:441881890-441911890 GCF_027579735.1 Bombina bombina | reverse complement strand
TACATACACACACATACATGCATAAATACACACACAGTCACATACATATATACACACATACATAAATGCATAAATACACACACAGTCACATCCATACACACACACATGCATAAATACACACACAGTCACATACACACACAGTCATATACATACATACATACATACATACATACACACACATACATACATAAATACACACACAGTCACATACATACACACATACATGCATAAATACACACACAGTCACATACATACACACATACATGCATAAATACACACAAAGTCACATACATACATGTTACTGTACCAACAGGATACCAAGGGTTAACACCAGGGAACAAAGACAGTGGAGGGCAGCATAGCCCAGAACGACCATAATAATTAAGGCCCTTAGGAGTGTTCTGCTGTGAAGTTGCAACAATGTTGCATTAGTGAGGGTGGGGTTTAGCTTACCTTTAAGTAGTCAGCTCCCAAGGCCCAAACCCTCTTTTCCAGCTCGTCTTCACAGCGTCAGGATCATCTGTCAGGAGTCCTGTGGAAGAAGATGTCGGAATTAGATGAGCTGATGATCGATGAGTTTGACTCTGGAGAAGATGTGGTGCAGCCTTCCCCCCCTCGCCCGGTGAGTCGTCCCCCGGGGTCTAGCCTGTATCCCGAAGTTATGGTTGTCTCTCCCTCTCCCACCCCTCCTTTAATTCCCCTTTCAGTGGTAGAGGTGGGTCCCCAGGTAGCAGAGGGGGTTGTGGTAGGGGAGCAGGGCCCTGTTCTTAGTGCGAGTTGTGGCGGGGGGGAGGCCGTATCTGATCCGGTCATTCTTACCGGTGAGGCGGTATCCACGGCGGTAGCGCTGCTCCAATCTTTGGCAGCGGTGCTTTCCGGCGGGGGGCCGGCATCCCAGGGAGGTCCTCCGGCTTCGGTTTGCGCGCCGGCGTCCACGCGGGTATCCATGGCTTCTTCAGGGCCCGTCTCTTCCGGTTTGGCCGTTTCCGGTGACGTCACTTCCGGGAACTCCATTCCGGAATCCAGAGGCAAGCGGGCAGCATCGTCGTCTCCGCCGGGGTACACAGGTAAGAGAGGGGTACCCCGGGGGGGGGCGACGCCCGCGGGGGGTGCGCAGCGAGGCTCAATTACTCAGCGCCCGCGAGGGGACACTGATTTGGCGGCCATTGAAAGGGGTAGAAGGTTGCATGAGGGATCTCATGAGCAGGCCGCAAGCCTGACCGGGGGTATGTTAGCACTTGACGGTGCTCCGATCAGGGCAAACGGTGTGTCTGAGGGGCAAGTGGTTCCTGAGGGGCAAGGAACAAGGGCACGTTCGCCCGGGAGGGCCCAGATTGGGGAAACAGGCATTAATGAGCAGGCCGCAGGCCTGACGGGGAATATGCCTACTGCGCAACAAGTCGCAGGGCCTCAGGCCGCAATCACGCAGGCTGGGGGCAAGCGTCGGCCCGCGAATACATCGTGGCCTAGCAGACGCCGTAGTACTGCGTCACGCAGCAAACGTAATGCCCGACAGGGTGCGCGGGCGGCGCCCGCGGGTGTGGCCCTCAGCGGGGCTCCACCAGGTGTTGTTACTAGGGCTTCAGCAAAGAAAGGCCCAGTTATCACGCCCAGTCTATGTCAGGGCACGCAGGCTGCGACTGAACAGAGTAGACAAGTGCAGTTTGCTAATGCAGTGATGAATGTGCGTATGGCTGATATGGGTGATGATGGTATTGAGGAGTGTGGCAGTGATCACAGGAGCCCCAGTCCCCTACGGTCCCGTGGTAATGTGGTTGGTGGGCCTTCGTCCCCTTCCCTGGGTACTCCTCTTTCACATTTTTCTCCGCAGATCATTATGGAACCCAGAACTGCATTACTGCCACTCCAGGCCACCCCCAGTGCCGTGGAAAGGGAACCACAGTCTCAGGAACAGCCGTCCACTTCTTCTGGTCCTGTCCCGGTGCAACGCCTCTTGGGAGCTGGTAAGCACACTATTACTTTTGAAAGTAGTGTTTTAAGTTCATCCTCGGATGATTCAGGTTCTGAAAGTGATAGATCCCTGGGGTTGGAAGCGAAAGGGCAAAAAAGAATGTATAGGATGGTGAAATGGTTAGTAGAAGAAAGGAAGGCTATGGGTCTTCCCCTCCCCCCTGGTTCATCCCGCATGGAGCCCACTGTTCCTATGTTGACACCTCCTGCGTCAACAGACTTAGTTAGCCCGGTTATGGGGAACAGGCGCAGGGCAGCTGTGCATGGGGATACTGACACATGGCCTGCGTTTAGTCTCCATGAACATCTCAAATCTAAGATGGTTCGGCGCATTCAGGGTGGGAGGTACGTGCACATGTTTGAGCTTTCTGCGGAGGCTTATCGCCAGAAAGAAATGGCGGATGATGACACGGGCCCGAAAAAATTTAAACGTCCTAATTCCTATGAGGAATGGCGCAAGTGCTTTAGGGTTTATGCGTCCTGTTTTATCTCTAAATTTCCCGATCAAGCTTTGAACATCCTGAAATATCAGGATTCCATTGAAACAGTGTACGAGAAGTACAGGGATGGAGCTTGGCGGGATTACGACGCTGCCTTCCGTAGAAAGATGGTTGGGAACCCTCTTCTTACTTTCGGTGACGTTGATTCGCGTTTGTGGGCGCAATTGGGTCCTGAAAAACAGGCGGCGCCTGCTATAGTGGTCGGAGCATCGGGGGGCGTTAAGGCCTCGCATCGCTCTCGACGGCGGGCCACTGGGGTGTGCTGGCGCTTCCAGGACAAATCGTGTACCAGGGGAGCGGCATGCGCATTTCGGCACGTGTGCAAAACCTGCGGTGGCGGCCACTCGGGGTCTGAGTGTACCAGAACCCAGGACGCGGGTCGTTCCCAGAAGAGAACAGCAGCCGGCTCCAAACCTTTCCCTGTCGGAAAGGGCGGCCACACCTCTGAAGGTGGCCGTAATTGAGAAGTGGCTGCTGCTATACCCATTTAAGGAGGCCGCCTTGCTGCTTGGTGGCGGTCTGCGGTCCGGATTTGTTATCCCAGTCGGATCGCACGTGGAGGGTTCCTTGTCACACAGGAACCTAAAATCCGCATATCAGTTTCCCGGGGTTTTGCGGGATAAACTGAATAAAGAAATTGGGTTGGGTCGTATGGCGGGCCCATTTGAGGATATCCCCCTCCCAGGGCTGGTTGTATCACCCTTGGGGGTAGTCCCAAAAAAGGAGCCGGGTAAATTCCGGCTCATCCAACATCTGTCCTTCCCGAAGGGTCGTTCGGTGAATGACGCCATCCCCCCTGAACTTAGCTCAGTTTTTTACCAATCATTTGATGAAGCATTGGGGCTAGTTCGCAGGGCGGGGTCCGGAGCTCTGATGGCAAAGCTGGATATAAAATCCGCCTTCAGGCTCCTGCCTATTCACCCCTCCTCTTTTAGGCTTATGGGGTGCTATTTTGAGGGGCAGTACTACGTGGACAAATGCTTGCCCATGGGGTGCTCAATTTCGTGTGCTTACTTCGAGGCTTTCAGCTGCTTCTTGCACTGGGCCATCGCGGAGGTGGCCGGATTCGACGGCCTGGCACACTATTTGGACGATTTTCTGCTGGTTGGGCGGGCAGGATCATCTGAGTGTGCTTTCCTGATGAAAGTCACCAGGTTTCTAATGGATAGAATGGGAGTTCCTCTGGCGGAGGACAAGTCCCAGGATCCTTGCACGTGCCTTACTTTTTTGGGCATCGAAGTTGATTCGGTGGCAGAGCAGTGCCGTCTGCCACAAGAAAAAATTCAGCGCATGTTGGAGTCAGTACGCGCTATGAGAACAGAGCTGTATAGCTCCATAAAAGACCTTCAAATCCTATTGGGTTTGCTGAACTTTGCCGGCAGGATTATTCCTATGGGTAGAATATTCCTCCGCAGGCTCGAGAGGCAACTGTGCGGAGAAAGATCACAGACCCGGAGGTTCCGGGTGTCTGCTGAGATGGTGGAAGATCTTAAGGTCTGGGAAGAATTTCTTCTCCACTTTAACGGGATCTGTCTGTGGCGGGAGGTTGTTCCTTCTAACGCAGCGATCCAGTTGTTCACTGATGCGGCTGGGTCCCACGGGTACGGGGCTTTCTTGGCCGGGCAATGGAGCGCTGGCCCATGGCCCGCCGCGTGGATAGAAAGAGGCTTGGTCAGGAACCTATGCCTTCTTGAGCTGTTCCCCATACTGGTCACTCTTGACATTTGGGGCGATCAGCTTCGCGACCGTGAGGTGGTTTTCTGGACAGATAACATGAGCGTTGTTTATGCTGTTAACAGACTTTCATCTAGTTCCCCTCCGGTTGTGCGGTATTTGAGACTGTTGGTGCTGAGGTGTCTGCACCTGAATATTGTGTTCCGTGCTAAGCATGTTCCGGGCGTCCAGAATAGGATTGCTGATGCGCTCTCCCGTTTTCAATGGGAAGCATTTTATGCACTGGTGCCTGATGCGGACACTAACGGATTGTCCTGTCCCACTTACTTATGGCAGGTGGCGCTGGATGGGGCCCCTTGATTGCGATGGTGCGGGCTTCCCTCGCTCCGTCTACCTGGGCTACTTATGTGAAATACTGGACGGAGTGGATCGCTTTTTGTGACTTCAGGTGCCGTCCCTCCTGTGACGGGGACCAGTGGGGCTTACTGGAATGGATTACCGAACTTAGAGGTAATGGTGTTTCGAAGACTGCAGTGGGTTCACGCCTGGCTGCAGTGTCCTTTTTCTGCAAGTTGTATGAGCTTGTTGACGCCTCGAAGACCTTCCTGGTTAGGCAGGTACTTCGAGGCTGGGGGCGTATGGCCCCCAGGGTCAGGGATTTCAGGGAACCAGTTACCATTGAGCGTCTGGTAACGTTGTGCCGAATTTTGCCGGTGGTCTGTTCATCCGCCTACGAAACTGCCCCTTTTCTCAGCCGCCTTTGGGCTGGCTTTTCACGGGGCTCTTAGGGTAGGGGAAATTGTCCCGCCCTCTAAGAAAAAGACGGGCGGCCTTTTGCTGCCTCATGTCAGAGACGATGGGTCGTCTATCTTGGTCTTTCTTCCCAGATCCAAAACTGACCAAGAAGGGAGAGGTGCCTGGTTAGCTTTGCCGGCCCATGATGAATCTGTTTGCTGCCCGGTCAGACTGGTTAAAGCCTATATGGACGTGCGTCCTGAGGGTTTCTCACAATTTCTAGTTCACGAGGACGGTTCCCCGTTGACTAGATTCCAGTTTAGGAAGGTGTTGGCCTGGGCAGCATCAAGGGCAGGTCTTGATCCAAGGGTCATTGCTCCCCATTCCTTTAGGGTGGGCGCGGCCACCACTGCCGCTAGTTTAGGATGGTCGGCTGACCATATTAGAGCTATGGGGAGATGGAGGTCGCAAAGGTATCTTTTATACGTTAGGCCTTTGACTGTTTAGAAGTGATTATGTTTTGCAGATGCAATGGTTAACCTCTGTTTCTTTTCTTAGGACCAAGGAGCGGTCCACTGAGAGTATGGATTACGGGGCATTCGTACATCCACTGGGCGGAGCTTCGGGCGATCGCGAGACCTGATGGGCGTCAGCTGGGGTTCCCCTCTTCCCGAGTCACTGTTAGGTGGTTAGGGCGCAGGGGGCTTACGTGGCAGGCTCTGCCTGAGTTGCTGCAGGGGGCCTTGCGCAGGTGGGAGAAACCCCATGTACTTATCATCCATGCAGGTGGAAATGATATGGGGCTCCTACCGTGCAAGCAGCTCAGTGCGGTTATTCAGTCGGATCTGCGCACGATTCAGGCATGGATTCCCCAAGTCAGGATAGGATGGTCTAACATCATCCCCAGGATAGAATGGCACAATATGCAGTCTCATCGCGCAGCTTTTCAGGTCCGCAAGAAAATTAACAGAGAAGTGAGGATTTTCTTAGGGCAGTCAGGAGGGTTTGTTGTGGAACATGGGAACATATCAACGGCTGAGAGGTGCCTCTACAGGAGGGACGGGGTACAACTCTCTGAGAGGGGCATTGACCTGTTCCTCTGTAATTTGAGGCGTGCTATACTTAATCATCTATAGGTGTGGCGGCAAGAGGTGAGCCTGTTGGGCTATCTCTTGTGGCGGTTGGTCCGCGCCCCGGTTTGCCATCAGAGGTAGAGTGACGGCTGCCCAGGGGAGGGTGATCTCTGCAGGCGCGCGCCTGGGGTCCCTCCCATTCTAAGATGCCGAGAACTCCCTAAGCTTCTGCGGCAGCTGAGCTCCGCTTGTGTGGGCATTCACGGGCGCGGTCCATTCTTCCTAGCAGGGGGTTCCTACTCCTAACTAGATTGCCGCCACATGTTTTAGCTGGCCCCGTTGAGTCCAGCCGGTTCTCACGTTCTACAATAAATGCGACCTTCGGGTCTTTTCCCATATATCTGTGTCTGCGTGGTTATTCAAGTATTACAGTTTTATGTAAAGTTATTTAAGAGTTATAGTTGTACATAGTTATGTTGTTGAGTCAGTTCTATGGCTCCAGTTATTATTTGTACATAGTTATGTGTTGAGCCAGTTTTATGGCTCCAGTTATTAAAGTTTTCCAGCAAGCCAGGAGGATAGGGCATTTAATTAATTATGTCCTGCATAGGGAATCAGCAATTCACAACCCAGCCAGTTTTCAGGTTTAAAACAGAATGACCACTTTATTTGAAGGCAGCACACAGATTTATACACCCTGGCTTCAGGTTACAGAGGGCATTGGTTTAACAGTAAAGCAAACATATGAACAATGCATCAAACCTCTAACAATTGTCTATTCACAGGTAAAACAGATTAACATATTAAGTTAATTAACTAGGGAAGAACGTTTACTCAGACAATCTGATGTTGGGCAGTCTAGTTAACATAATCACACAAGGACACAATCAGTTTACCTAGACAGACTCCTGAGACACAATCAGATCTTAAACATACATAGAATACATCTTATTACAGAATATAGGAACAGTTCTTATTAGCTATAAAGTCTTTTATGCCCACTTGCTTATAGAGTCACAATTGCTCCCACAAGGGGCACTCACACCCTGTACCCATCCTGTATTTATGGATACAGGGTGACATAGACATAAGACAGAGTTATGAAAGTACATGGGGTGTCCAGCATATAAAATTCCATATTTCCATGCAGTCTCTGGGTATCCTTAAGCCCATGTACCTCCAGCCCAAAGAATGTTCTATAACAGGCCCTCCAATGTACAGTGGCGAGATTGGTTTCGTCACAATACACACACATACATGCATAAATACACACAAAGTCACATACATACATACATAAATGCATAAATACACACAGTCACATACATACACACATACATGCATAAATACACACACAGTCACATACATACACACATACATGCATAAATACACACACAGTCACATACATACACACATACATGCATAAATACACACAGTCACATACATACACACACACACACACACACACATACATGCATAAATACACACAGTCACATACATACACACACACACACACATGCATGCATACATACACACACACACACATACATGCATAAATACACACACAGTCACATACATACACACATAGATAAATGCATAAATACACACACAGTCACATACATACATCCATACACACACACATGCATAAATACACACACAGTCACATACACACACAGTCATATACATACATACATACACACACATACATGCATAAATACACACACAGTCACATACATACACACATACATAAATGCATAAATACACACAAAGTCACATACATACACACATACATGCATAAATACACACAAAGTCACATACATACACACACACACATACATGCATAAATACACACACAGTCACATACACACACACATGCATGAATACACACACAGTCACATACATACACACATACATACATGCATAAATACACGCACAGTCACATACACATGCATAAATACACACAAAGTCACATACATACACACATACATGCATAAATACACACACAGTCACATACATACACACATACATGCATAAATACACACACAGTCACATACATACATCCATACACACACACATGCATAAATACACACACAGTCACATACACACACAGTCATATACATACATACATACACACACATACATACATAAATACACACACAGTCACATACATACACACATACATAAATGCATAAATACACACAAAGTCACATACATAAACACATACATGCATAAATACACACAAAGTCACATACATAAACACATACATGCATAAATACACACAAAGTCACATACATACACACACATACATGCATAAATACACACAAAGTCACATACATACATACATAAATGCATAAATAGACACAGTCACATACATACACACATACATGCATAAATACACACACAGTCACATACATACACACATAAATGCATAAATACACACAAAGTCACATACACACACAGTCACATACATACATACATACACACACACATACATGCATAAATACACACAAAGTCACATACATACACACATACATGCATAAATACACACACAGTCACATACATACATAAATGCATAAATACACACACAGTCACATACATACATCCATACACACACACATGCATAAATACACACAGTCACACACAGTCACATACATACATCCATACACACACACATGCATAAATACACACACAGTCACATACATACATCCATACACACACACATGCATAAATACACACACAGTCACATACATACATACATACATACATAAATGCATAAATACACACACAGTCACATACATACATACATACATACATACATAAATGCATAAATACACACACAGTCACATACATACATACATAAATGCATAAATACACACACAGTCACATACATACATACATACATAAATGTATAAATACACACACAGTCACATACATACATACATACATACATACATACATAAATGCATAAATACACACACAGTCACATACATACATACATACATACATACATACATACATAAATGCATAAATACACACACAGTCACATACATACACACATACACAGACATCCCAACTCTCCCTGAGGTTCAGGGAGTCTCCCTGATTGTAATAGCGGCTCCCTGATGCCAGCAAATGGAATGCAATCTCCCTGAAACTCCAAGCACCATGATCCAATGTGGCCCAAATCCGGAAAAGTGCTTCTTTAAGGAATGCCTTTAGTTGCTGGGACGTTATAGAACCCTCAAAGCATGCATCAGTAACCAAAAATCCCCCACTAATTTTAATAAAATAAAAACACAAGTACTACCTTATTTACTGCACGTAATTAAACTTTGCATTCTAAAAAATGTAAGCATTCAACAAGCGTACGATCACTGGAAAATAGGTTTGTTGTATGTGCAGAAGCGTAACTAGAAACCACATACATAAATGCATAAAAACACACAAAGTCACATACATACACACATATATGCATAAATACACACAAAGTCACATACATACACACACATACATGCATAAATACACACAAAGTCACATACATACACACATACATGCATAAATACACACACAGTCACATACACACACACATACATGCATAAATACACACAAAGTCACATACATACACACATACATGCATAAATACACACACAGTCACATACATACACACATACATGCATAAATACACACAAAGTAACATACATACACACACACACATACATGCATAAATACACACAAAGTCACATACATACATACATAAATGCATAAATACACACAGTCACATACATACACACATACATGCATAAATACACACACAGTCACATACATACACACATACATGCATAAATACACACAAAGTCACATACATACATAAATACACACACAGTCACATACACACACATGCATGCATAAATACACACACAGTCACATACATACATACATACACACATACATAAATGCATAAATACAAACACAGTCACATACATACATCCATACACACACACATGCATAAATACACACACAGTCACATACACACACAGTCACATACATACACACATACATAAATGCATAAATACACACAAAGTCACATACATAAACACATACATGCATAAATACACACAAAGTCACATACATACACACACATACATGCATAAATACACACAAAGTCACATACATACATACATACATAAATGCATAAATACACACAGTCACATACATACACACATACATGCATAAATACACACACAGTCACATACATACACACATAAATGCATAAATACACACAAAGTCACATACATACACACATACATGCATAAATACACACACAGTCACATACATACATACACACATGCATAAATGCATAAATACACACACAGTCACATACATACATCCATACACACACACATGCATAAATACACACACAGTCACATACATACATCCATACACACACACACACATGCATAAATACACACAGTCACATACATACATCCATACACACACACATAATTAATTAAATGCCCTATCCTCCTGGCTTGCTGGAAAACTTTAATAACTGGAGCCATAAAACTGGCTCAACACATAACTATGTACAAATAATAACTGGAGCCATAGAACTGACTCAACAACTTAACTATGTACAACTATAACTCTTAAATAACTTTGTATAAAACTGTAATACTTGAATAACCACGCAGACACAGATATATGGGAAAAGACCCGAAGGTCGCATTTATTGTAGAACGTGAGAACCGGCTGGACTCAACGGGGCCAGCTAAAACATGTGGCGGCAATCTAGCTAGGAGTAGGGACCCCCTGCTAGGAGAATGGACCGCGCCCGTGAATGCCCACACAAGCGGAGCTCAGCTGCCGCAGAAGCTTAGGGAGTTCTCGGCATCTTAGAATGGGAGGGACCCCAGGCGCGCGCCTGCAGAGATCACCCTCCCCTGGGCAGCCGTCACTCTACCTCTGATGGCAAACCGGGGCGCGGACCAACCGCCTAACCAGGGTGTAAAGTAACGATCTCCGAACCAGTAGGACCAGGTGTGACTAGACGCGTCTCCATGCCACTACCTGGGGAGTCAAAAACTACCGTCCTCGGACTTAAGGAAACAAGCCGCGTAGCTCTCATCCGGCCTCGGACACCTAGCTGAAACACCCTGGTGATGTAGCAGCCTAAAGATTGCCGTATGAACAAGTGCAGGGAGGGAGGGAGGGACGCTGTGAAGACGAGCTGGAAAAGAGGGTTTGGGCCTTGGGAGCTGACTACTTAAAGGTAAGCTAAACCCCACCCTCACTAATGCAACATTGTTGCAACCTTCACAGCAGCACACTCCTAAGGGCCTTAATTATTATGGTCGTTCTGGGCTATGCTGCCCTCCACTGTCTTAATTAATTAAATGCCCTATCCTCCTGGCTTGCTGGAAAACTTTAATAACTGGAGCCATAAAACTGGCTCAACACATAACTATGTACAAATAATAACTGGAGCCATAGAACTGACTCAACAACTTAACTATGTACAACTATAACTCTTAAATAACTTTGTATAAAACTGTAATACTTGAATAACCACGCAGACACAGATATATGGGAAAAGACCCGAAGGTCGCATTTATTGTAGAACGTGAGAACCGGCTGGACTCAACGGGGCCAGCTAAAACATGTGGCGGCAATCTAGCTAGGAGTAGGGACCCCCTGCTAGGAGAATGGACCGCGCCCGTGAATGCCCACACAAGCGGAGCTCAGCTGCCGCAGAAGCTTAGGGAGTTCTCGGCATCTTAGAATGGGAGGGACCCCAGGCGCGCGCCTGCAGAGATCACCCTCCCCTGGGCAGCCGTCACTCTACCTCTGATGGCAAACCGGGGCGCGGACCAACCGCCACAAGAGATAGCCCAACAGGCTCACCTCTTGCCGCCACACCTATAGATGATTAAGTATAGCACGCCTCAAATTACAGAGGAACAGGTCAATGCCCCTCTCAGAGAGGTGCACCCCGTCCCTTCTGTAGAGGCACCTCTCAGCCGTTGATATGTTCCCATGTTCCACAACAAACCCACCTGACTGCCCTAAGAAAATCCTCACTTCTCTGTTAATTTTCTTGCGGACCTGAAAAGCCGCGCGATGAGACTGCATATGGCGCCATTCTATTCTGGGGATGATGTTAGACCACCCTATCCTGACTTGGGGAATCCATGCCTGAATCGTGCGCAGATTCGACTGAATAACCGCACTGAGCTGTTTGCACGGTAGGAGCCCCATATCATTTCCACCTGCGTGAATGATCAGTACATGGGGTTTCTCCCACCTGCGCAAAGCCCCCTGCAGCAACTCAGGCAGAGCCTGCCACGTAAGCCCCCTGCGCCCTAACCACCTAACAGTGACTCGGGAAGAGGGGAACCCCAGCTGACGCCCATCAGGTCTCGCGATCGCTCGAAGCTCCGCCCAGTGGATGTACGAATGCCCCGTAATCCATACTCTCAGTGGACCGCTCCTTGGTCCTAAGAAAAGAAACAGAGGTTATCCCATGCATCTGCAAAACATAATCATTTCTAAACAGTCAAAGGCCTAACGTATAAAAGATACCTTTGCGACCTCCATCTCCCCAGAGCTCTAATATGGTCAGCCGACCATCCTAAACTAGCGGCAGTGGTGGCCGCGCCCACCCTAAAGGAATGGGGAGCAATCACCCTGGGATCAAGACCTGCCTTTGATGCTGCCCAGGCCAACACCTTCCTAAACTGAAATCTAGTCAACGGGGAACCGTCCTCGTGAACTAGAAATTGCGAGAAACCCTCAGGACGCACGTCCATATAGGCTTTAACCAGTCTGACCGGGCAGCAAACAGATTCAACATGGGATGGCAAAGCCAACCAGGCACCTCTCCCTTCCTGGTCAGTTTTGGATCTGGGAAGAAAGACCAAGATAGACGACCCGTCGTCTCTAACATGAGGCAGCAAAAGGCCGCCCGTCTTGTTCTTAGAGGGCGGGACAATTTCCCCTACCCTAAGAGCCCCGTGAAAAGCCAGCCCAAAGGCGGCTGAGAATAGGGCAGTTTCATAGGCGGATGAACAGACCGCCGGCAAAACTCGGCACAACGTTACCAGACGCTCCATGGTAACTGGTTCCCTGAAATCCCTGACCCTGGGGGCCATACGCCCCCAGCCCCGAAGTACCTGCCTAACCAGGAAGGTCTTCGAGGCGTCAACAAGCCCATACAACTTGCAGAAAAAGGACACTGCCGCCAGGCGTGAACCCATCGCAGTCTTCGAAACACCATTACCTTTAAGTTCGGTAATCCATTCAAGCAAGCCCCACTGGTCCCCGTCACAGGAGGGACGACACCTGAAGTCACAAAAGGCGATCCACTCCGTCCAGTATTTCACATACGTAGCCCAGGTAGACGGAGCGAGGGAAGCCCGCACCATCGCAATCAAGGGGCCCCATCCAGCGCCACCTGCCATAAGTAAGTGGGACAGGACAATCCGTTAGTGTCCGCATCGGGCACCAGAGCATAAAATGCTTCCCATTGAAAACGGGAGAGCGCATCAGCAATTCTATTTTGGACGCCCGGGACATGCTTAGCACGGAACACAATATTCAGGTGCAGACACCTCAGCACCAACAGTCTCAAATACCGGACAACCGGAGGGGAACTAGATGATAATCTGTTAACAGCATAAACAACGCTCATGTTATCTGTCCAGAAAACCACCTCACGGTCGCGAAGCTGATTGCCCCAAATGTCAAGAGCAACCAGTATGGGAAACAGTTCGAGAAGGCATAGGTTCCTGACCAAGCCTCTCTCTATCCACGCGGCGGGCCATGGGCCAGCGCTCCATTGCCCGGCCAAGAAAGCCCCGTACCCGTGGGACCCAGCCGCATCAGTGAACAACTGGATCGCTGCGTTAGAAGGAACAACCTCCCGCCACAGACAGATCCCGTTAAAGTGGAGAAGAAAATCTTCCCAGACCTTAAGATCTTCCACCATCTCCGCAGACACCCGGAACCTCCGGGTCTGCGATCTTGTGCCGCACAGCTGCCTCTCGAGCCTGCGAAGGAATATTCTTCCCATGGGAATGATCCTGCCGGCAAAGTTCAGCAAACCCAATAGGATTTGAAGATCCTTCACGGAGCTATACAGCTCTGCTCTCATAGCGCGTACCGACTCCAACATGCGCTGAACTTTGTCATGTGGCAGAAGGCACTGCTCTGCCACCGAATCAACCTCAATGCCCAAAAAAGTAAGGCACGTGCAAGGACCCTGGGACTTGTCCTCCGCCAGAGGAACTCCCATTCTATCCATTATAAACCTAGTGACTTTCATCAGGAAAGCACACTCAGATGATCCTGTCCGCCCAACCAGCAGAAAATCATCCAAATAGTGTGCCAGGCCGTCGAATCCGGCCACCTCCGCAATGGCCCAGTGCAAGAAGCAGCTGAAAGCCTCGAAGTAGGCACACGAAATTGAGCACCCCATGGGCAAGCATTTGTCCACGTAGTACTGCCCCTCAAAATAGCACCCCATAAGCCTAAAAGAGGAGGGGTGAATGGGCAGGAGCCGGAAGGCGGACTCTATATCCAGTTTAGCCATCAGAGCCCTGGCCCCTGCCCTGCGAACTAGCCCCAATGCCTCATCAAATGATTGGTAAGAAACTGAGCTCAGTTCAGGGGGGATGGCGTCATTCACCGAACGACCCTTCGGGAAGGACAGATGTTGGATGAGCCGAAATTTACCCGGCTCCTTTTTTGGAACCACCCCCAAGGGAGATACCACCAGCCCTGGAAGGGGAATATCCTCAAATGGGCCTGCCATACGACCCAACCCAATCTCTTTATTCAGTTTATCCCGCAAAACCCCGGGAAACTGATACGCGGATTTCAGGTTCCTGTGTGACAAGGAACCCTCCACGTGCGATCCGACTGGGATAACAAATCCCGACCGCAGACCGCCACTAAGCAGCAAGGCGGCCTCCTTGAATGGGTATAGCAGCAGCCACTTCTCAATTACGGCCACCTTCAGAGGTGTGGCCGCCCTTTCCAACAGTGAAAGGTTTGGACCCGGCTGCTGGTCTCTCCTGGGGACGACCCGCGTCCTGGGTTCTGGTACACTCGGACCCCGAGTGGCCGCCACCACAGGTTCTGCACGCGTGCCGAAATGCGCATGCCGCTCCCCTGGTACATGATTTGTCCTGGAAGCGCCAGCACACCCCTGTGGCCCGCCGTCGAGAGCGCTGCGAGGCCTTAACGCCCCCCGATGCTCCGACTACTGCAGCAGGCGCCGCCTGTTTTTCAGGACCCAATTGCGCCCACAGACGCGAATCAACGTCACCGAAAGTAAGAAGAGGGTTCCCAACCATCTTCCTACGGAAAGCAGCGTCGTAATCCCGCCAAGCTCCATCCCTGTACTTCTCGTACACTGTTTCAATGGAATCCTGATATTTCAGGATGTTTAAGGCTTGATCGGGAAATTTAGAGATATAACAGGACGCATAAACCCTAAAGCACTTGCGCCATTCCTCATAGGAATCAGGACGTTTAAATTTTTTCGGGCCTGTGCCATCATCCGCCATTTCTTTCTGGCGATAAGCTTCCGCAGAAAGCTCAAACATGTGCACGTACCTCCCACCCTGAATGCGCCGCACCATCTTAGATTTGAGATGCTCATGAAGGCTAAACGCAGGCCATGTGTCAGTGTCCCCATGTATAGCTGCCCTGCGCCTGTTCCCCATAAGTGGGCTAACTAAGTCTGTTGACGCAGGAGGTGTCAACATAGGAACAGTGGGCTCCATTCGGGATGAACCAGGGGGGAGGGGAAGACCCATAGCCTTCCTTTCTTCCACTAACCATTTCACCATCCTATACATTCTTTTTTGCCCTTTCGCTTCCAACCCCAGGGATCTATCACTCTCTGAACCTGAATCATCCGAGGATGAACTTAAAACACTACGTTCAAAAGTAATAGCGCGCTTACCAGCTCCCAAGAGGCGTTGCACCGGGACAGGACCAGAAGAGGTGGATGGCTGTTCCTGAGACTGTGGCTCCCTTTCCACGGCACTGGGGGTGGACTGGAGTGGCTGTAATGCAGTTCTGGGTTCCATAATGATCTGTGGAGAAAAATGTGAAAGAGGAGTACCCAGGGAAGGGGACGAGGGCCCACCAACCACATTACCCCGGGACCCTAGGGGACTAGGGCTCCTGTGATCACTGCCACACTCTTCAATACCATCATCAACCATATCAGCCATACGCACATTCATCACTGCATTAGCAAACTGTACTTGTCTATTCTGTTCAGTCGCAGCCTGCGTGCCCTGACATAGACTGGGCGTGATAACTGGGCCTTTCTTTGCTGAAGCCCTAGTGACAACACCTGGCGGAGCCCCGCTGAGGGCCACACCCGCGGGCGCCGCCCGCGCACCCTGTCGGGCGTTACGTTTGCTGCGTGACGCAGTACTACGTCGTCTGCTAGGCCGCGATGTAGTCGCGGGCCTACGCTTGCCCCCAGGCTGCGTGATTGCGGCCTGAGGCCCTGCGACTTGTTGCGCAGTAGGCATATTCCCCGTCAGGCCTGCGGCCTGCTCATTAATGCCTGTTTCCCTAATCTGGGCCCTACCGGGCGAACGTGCCCTTGTTCCTTGCCCTTCAGAAACCACTTGCCCCTCAGACACACTAGTTGCCCCAATCGGAGCACCGTCAAGTGCTAACATACCCCCGGTCAGGCTTGCGGCCTGCTCATGAGATCCCTCATGCAACCTTCTACCCCTTTCAATGGCCGCCAAATCAGTGTCCCTTCGCGGGCGCTGAGTATTTGAGCCTCGCTGTGCACCCCCCGCGGGCGTCGCCCCCCCCGGGGTACCCCTCTCTTACCTGCGTACCCCGGCGGAGAAGACGATGCTGCCCGCTTGCCTCTTGTGTCCGGAATGGCGCTTCCGGACGTGACGTCACCGGAAGTGACGTCACCGGAAGCGGCCAAACCGGAAGAGACGGGCTCTGAAGGGGCCATGGAGGACCGCGTGGACGCCGGCGCGCAAACTGAAGCCGGGGGGCCTCCCTGGGATGCCGGCCCCCCGCCGGAAAGCACCGCTGCCAAAGATTGGAGCAGCGCTACCGCCGTGGAGACCGCCTCCCCGGTAAGAACAACCGGAGCAGATACGGCCTCCCCCCCGCCCAGAACAGGGCCCTGTTCCCCTACCACAACCTCCTCTGCTATTTGGGGACCCACCTCTACTGAAAGGGGGATTAAAGGAGGGGAGGGAGAGACAACCCTAACTTCAGGATACAGGCTAGGCCCCGGGGTACGACTCACCGGGCGAGGGGGGGAAGGCTGCACCACATCTTCTCCAGAGTCAAACTCATCGATCACCAGCTCATCTAATTCCGACATCTTCTTCCACAGGACTCCTGACAGATGATCCTGACGCTGTGAAGACGAGCTGGAAAAGAGGGTTTGGGCCTTGGGAGCTGACTACTTAAAGGTAAGCTAAACCCCACCCTCACTAATGCAACATTGTTGCAACCTTCACAGCAGCACACTCCTAAGGGCCTTAATTATTATGGTCGTTCTGGGCTATGCTGCCCTCCACTGTCTTGCATAAATACACACAGTCACATACATACATACATACATAAATGCATAAATACACACACAGTCACATACATACATACATACATACATACATAAATACACACACAGTCACATACATACATACATACATACATAAATGCATAAATACACACACAGTCACATACATACATACATACATACATACATACATAAATACACACACAGTCACATACATACACACATACACAGACATCCCAACTCTCCCTGAAGTTCAGGGAGTCTCCCTGATTGTAATAGCGGCTCCCTGATGCCAGCAAATGGAATGCAATCTCCCTGAAACTCCAAGCACCATGATCCAATGTGGCCCAAATCCGGAAAAGTGCTTCTTTAAGGAATGCCTTTAGTTGCTGGGACGTTATAGAACCCTCAAAGCATCAGTAACCAAAAAGCCCCCACTGATTTTAATAAAATAAAAACACAAGTACTACCTTATTTACTGCACGTAATTAAACTTTGCATTCTAAAAAATGTAAGCATTCAACAAGCGTACGATCACTGGAAAATAGGTTTGTTGTATGTGCAGAGGCGTAACTAGAAACCACAGGGCCCAGGTGCAAGAATCTAAGAAGGGCCTCCCCCCCCCACCACCCCTTCCCCCTCCAAAAAAGGTGAATTTAATACATATATATATATTTTTACATTTAACACAGAAAAAAATGTGAATCAGATTACATGTCTGCAAAAGGAGGTACCCTGTGCCCACAGTCTGCGAGATGGTCTGACCCCTATTACTGTATATATATATAGTGACACTATTTAACCCCCCAGTACTGTATATAGTAAGTTAGTGAAACAGTCTGTAATCTGCCAGTGAGATGGCTGGCCTGACCCTACCCGCCCAGTACTTTATAAAGTGACCACAGTAGTCAGTGACATGTGACATGGTCCACTCCCCATACTGTATATAGTGGTACTGTATAGTAACACTGTTTACCCCCTGCCCCCCCCCCCCATGCTGTAGTAACAAGGTCTGTAATTTGCTGGTTCCACAAACATACACAAACACACATACTACATGCATAAATACACACACAGTCACATACATACACACACACACACACATATAAACACCAATGGGTAAAACATAAACACTAACCCCTGTAGTCATGTCACACTCACATGATATCAGTGCAGGCAGTGGTAGGTTAACGTTTTTTATAAAAATAAAATATTTTATATATTTTTTTTTAAGTTGGGCCCCCACCCTCAGGGGCCCAGTCGCACCTGCGACCTCTGCACCCCCTGTAGTTTCGCCCCTGTGTATGTGGTTGTGCAATAAAGCTACTTTTTTAATGTGACTTTAGTGGGAAGCTACTTTAATGATAAGTCTCTATCTTATTTAGGGTTTCAAGGTGTCCAATATACAACTGGGGGGGGGGGGGGTAGCGGCGCAGTAGCGGGAGAAGCCACCTCCCTGAAATGAGTTTTTGCAGGTTGGGATGTCTGCATACATGCATAAATACACACAAAGTCACATACATACATACATACATACATACATACATACATACACATGCATAAATACAGACACATACATACACACATACATAAATGCATACATACACACACAGTCACATACACACAGTCACATACACACATACACACCAATGGGTAAAACAGAAACACTAACCCCTGTAGTCAGAGACACTAGTGAAGCATCATGTCACACTCACTGTCACATGATATCAGTGCAGGCAGTGGAAGGTCAACGTTTTTTATTGTAAAAAAAAATATATATATACCAGAGACAAGCCCATGATAATGAAGAGGGGGGTCTGTTATCTGCCAATCGGAAACTTCTTGTCTCTGTCTATTGAAGAGGCACAATATGAGTCCTGCGCGCTGATAGGCCACATGTTTAGCAGTTTGCATAAGTAAGAGATAGATTTCTCACACATCTACGGTACTGAAATCTTTCTCTTACTATGCAGGTTTTGAAAATCCAGGCGGTCACTTCCAAATGCACCCGCGGTCCACTGGTAGACCGCGGTCCACATCTTGCCTGCCCTAGACTAACGAGCATGTTATATGGAGTACTACAAATTACTTACAAACTACAAATATGGCCGCTGTAGTGCGCATGCAAATTCCTTATTAAGCAAGTGCGCATGCGTTGTGGGCTGAAATTAAAGGGATACTAAACCCAATTTTTTTATTTCATGATTCAGATAGAGCATGAGATTTTAAGCACCTTTCTAATTTACTCCTATTATCAATTTTTCTTTGTTCTCATGCTATCTTGATTTGAACAAGCAGTACTGTAAGTTTTAGAGCCAGACCATTTTTTGTTCAGCATATGGGTAGAACTTGCTGATTTGTGGCTAAATGTAGCAAACCAATCAGCAAGCTCTACCAAGGTGCTGAACTAAAAAATGGGCCGGCTCCTAACCTTTTATTACTGCTTTTTCAAATCAAGATAACATGAGAACAAAGAAAAATTGATAATAAGAGTAAATGAGAAAGTTGCTTAAAATTGCATGCTCTATCTGAATCATGAAAGAAAAAATGAGGGGTTAGTATCCCTTTAATATTAAAATCAATCAATATTAAAATCCAATTTGCCATTGGATGGGGGGCAGGGGGCGGTAGCATGATTAACATAAACTACACCTCCTTTTGTGGGTGGTCATTATCCCTCTTTTCCTAACAACTTTCAAATAAAAATAATAGTCTGTAGAAGCTTCGTTTTTCACCATGACAGAATATATCAGAGTTGTTATAATAATGTGTTTTAATTAGGTTACATTTTGCATAATTTTCCAACCTTTAAGAGCAAGAAAGCTGCAAAATGTTTCGTTTTCAGAATGATTGTCTATTGTTTGTTACATTAAAGTTGATTTATAAAAAAAAAAGCTAAGGAAAAAAAAAGGTTTGAGTGGAGGTCACATGTTTCCTGTCTAGAGTGCAGCACCATCCAGTCTTCTTCTTTCATCTCTGGGCAGCCCCTTTGGCTACGACGAATTTGCTGTTTTAAGGAGAAGGGTCCAACTGCAGAGTGGAGCTCCACTCTAGACAGGAAACATGTGACCTCCACTCAAAGCTTTTTTTTTTTTTTTTTTTAAATCAACTTTAATGTAATAAACAAGCTATAGACAATGATTATGAAAACGAAAAATTTTGTAACTTTCTTGCTCTTATGTTCATTCACAGTGTTTTATGCAGATTGTGATTTATAAGGTAACCACTGTGAATGAACATTAACCCCTTAGTGACCCGACCATTGTTACATTTTCTTACCCTTAAGGACCAGGGCTATTTTTACATTTCTACAAGTTGTTGAATAATGCAGAGGCTGAGCGCTCACAGAAAACAGATGCCGACAATTCTAATCCTAGATTAAATATTGAAGCTTTTAGTTTTATATACTGGTGACGCTATAGAGGACAGAAACTGAGATTACACTGTGACAATGAGTGTTTGGTGACAACAATTCAGAGAGCAGCATTAGGAATATCTTTTGCATTTTTTCTGTGATAACTACCTTGCTAGGTAGAGAGTGAAATGTCTTTGTCATTAGCTTGATATTATTGTCATACATCAACATGGGACATGTATCTTATATGTGCACCATCGCTGATAAACAACATTTATTGTTTATATGCTCCCAAATCTGCAGAGCTCTATTTAAATGTCCCTAGAAAGTTTGTTTTGCTGTTAAAAAGCTTAGTGACATTTTTAAACCCAGTTCTTTATTAACCCCATAAGGACCACAGCACTTTTCCATTTTCTGTCCGTTTGGGACCAAGGCTATTTTTACATTTCTGCTGTGTTTGTGTTTAGCTGTAATTTTCCTCTTACTCATTTACTGTACCCACACATATTATATACCGTTTTTCTCGCCATTAAATGGACTTTCTAAAGATACCATTATTTTCATCATATCCTATAATTTACTATAAAGCAATTATAAAATATGATGAAAAAAATAAAAAAAACACACAGTATTTCTAACTTTGATCCCCAAAATCTGTTACACATCTACAACCACCAAAAAGAAAACATGCTAAATAGTTTATAAATGTTGTCCTGAGTTTAGAAATACCCAATGTTTACACGTTCTTTGCTTTTTTTGTAAACTATAGGGCCATAAATACAAGTAGCACTTTGCTAGTTCCAATCCATTTTTTTCAAAATTAGCGCTAGTTACATTAGAACACTGATATCTGTCAGGAATCTCTGAATATCCCTTGACATGTATATATTTTTTTTTAGTAGACAACCCAAAGTATTGATCTAGGCCCATTTTGGTATATTTCATGCCACCATTTCACCGCCAAATGCGATCAAATACAAAAAATGTTTATTTTTTCACAAAATTTATTTTTCTCACTGAAATTATTTATAAACAGTTAGTGTAATTATGGCACAAATTGTTGTAAATGCTTCTCTGGGATCCCCTTTGTTCAGAAATAGCAGACATATATTGTTTTGGCGTTGCTTTTTTGTAATTAGAAATCCGGTAAATGCTGCTGTGCACCACACTTGTATTATGCCCAGTATTGACGTAATTAATTCAGTAGCTTATAGTGAGTTTGAAGGGTTAATTTTAGATTTAGTGTAGTAGACAACCCAAAGTATTGATCTAGGCCCATCTTGGTATATTTCATTTCACCGCCAAATGCAATAAAATACAAAAAAATTGTTCACTTTTTAACAAACTTTAGGTTTCTCACTGCAATTATTTACAAACAGCTTGTGCAATTATGGCACAAATGGTTGTAAATGCTTCTCTGGGATCCCCTTTGTTCAGAAATAGCAGACATTTATGGCTTTGGGATTGCTTTTTGGTAATTAGAAGGCCGCTAAATGCTGCTGCGCACCACACTTCTATTATGCCCAGCAGTGAAGGTGTTAATTCATTAGCTTGTAGGGAGCTTGTACGTTTAATTTTCGCTTTAGTGTAGTAGACAACCCAAAGTATTGATCTAGGCCCATTTTGCTATATTTCATGCTACCATTTCACCGCCAAATGGGATCAAATAAAAACTTTTTTTTAACTTTTTCACAAACTTTGGGTTTATCACTGAAATTATTTACAAACAGCTTGTGCAATTATAGCACAAATGGTTGTAAATGCTTCTCTGGGATCTCCTTTGTTCAGACCCCCCCACCCAAACAGCTCTCTAACCCCCCCCCTTCTACCTTTTAGCGTACATGTTATGTACTTTCAGCTGTCTGCCAGTAGCCATTTTACTATATTTATTTGCTTTTATTTTTTTTATATACAGTAGATATATAAAATAAAATCTGTAGTGTATTTTCCCACCCTCATTCCCCTACCACTCTACCCTCTCCCAGTTTATTTTACTAATCTATTATCCCCCTCTCCCTCCTTCCAGCTTCCAACTTTTTCCGTAGTATAAGCATTCCCACCCGCTCCTGCCCCTCTCACACACCCTACCGCCTTCTTCCTCCTCCCTCCAATGATGGGCCACCCACCTGCCTCCCTCCTATTCTTCGCACGCCACCAACGATCGGCACCATCACTGGCCCTCTCTGCAACAGTTGCTTAGAAAATCTTAATGCACTATGCCTCAATATTGAGGCATTGCTGCAATCTGTGTCCCTTTCTGTATTGTGCAGCGGTGGTGCCAATCGGTGGCGTGGGAGGGTAAGGAGGGAGGCAGGTGGGAGCCCCATCGCTGGAGGGGCTGGAGAGGCCGGGACCACTGCGCTGCATAAAAAAAATATGTTAAGATAGGGATAGAGGGATAGTGATAGATGGGTAGAGATAAATGGATATAGGTATAAGGAGATAGGGATAGAGATAGAGGAATAGAGATAGAGGGATAGATGGACACAGTAATAGAGGGATATATGGGTAGAGATAGAGGGATTGTTGATAGATATAGACGGGAGTGGGTGGTACCTCTGCGCTGCAGAAAATTAGATGTTGAAAGTGGCAGGGAGGGTGAAGGAGGGAGGGGGGATAAGAGAGAGGAGATCTGAGTGGATGGGGGGGTCAGATGGTAGGCAAAGGTTCTCGGAGGGAGAGGTGGGTAAATAAGGTAGTGGTTAGTAAGTTGGACACATTTTGGACTGTCTACACGGACTTTAACACTAGTATTGCAATAAACAGATAGCAAATGTGGAACAAATTTGGTTATGTTTTCAAAAAGTAAATGTTATTTTAAAAAGAGTTAAAATCCTTTGAGCCACTTATTTATTTGTGGATATATACACGGCATGAACCCCATCATAGGACAGATATGTTATCAGCCTTGCCCAACGCTCTTTATGGAAAACAAATTGGTGACAACCTTGCTACTTCATATATTTTACCTTTTATGAATAATAAACTTATTTTAAAAGGGTTAAAATCCTTTTGGGTCACTCATTTCCGTGATGATAAATACACGGCATGAACTTCATTATAGAATAGACAAATATTTTCAGCATGGCCCAATGCTTTTTAAGGCAAACAATCTGGGGCCAACTTTGCCACTTCATATATTTTATCTTATCTTATAAATTAAAAGTATTTAAAAAGGGTTAAAATCATTTGGGCCACTAATTTATGTGTGGATATATAGAGGGCATGAACCCCATTATAGAATAGACATGTTATCAACCTGGCCCAACGCTTTTTATAGCCAAAAAATTGCAGGCAACCTTGCCATTTCATATATTTTACCTTTTCTAAATAAGTAATTGGTATTTAAAAACTTTTAAAATCCTTTGGGACGCTCATTAATGTGTGCTTATATACATGGCATAAGCCTCTCTATAGGATATACATGTTTTCAGCCTGTCACAATGCTTTTTATATCAAACAATCTGGTGCCAACCTTGCCACTTCATATATTTTACCTTTTCTGAATAAGTAACTGGTATTTTAAGTGTTAAAATCCTTTTGGTCACTTATTTCTGTGATGATATATACTCGGCATGAACATCTTCATAGAATATACATATTTTCAGCCGTGCCCAATGCTTATTATAGCAAATTTTTTGTGCCAACCTGGCCACTTCATATATTTTACCTTTTCTGAATAAGTAACTGGTATTTAAACTGGTATTTAAAAAGGGTTGAAATCCGATGAGTCACTCATTTCTGTGTGCATATATACAGGGCATGAACCACTTCATATTTTTAAAGGGACAGTCTACACCATAATTTTTATTGTTTTAAAAGATAGATAATCCCTTTATTACCCATTTCCCCAGTTTTGCATAACTAACACATTTATAATAATATACTTTTAACCTCTGTGATTATCTTGTATCTAAGCCTCTGCAAACTGCCCCTTTTTCAGTTCTTTTGACAGACTTGCAGTCTAGCCAATCAGTGCCTGCTCCCAGATAACTTCTCGTGCACGAGCACAGTGTTATCTATATTAAATACATGAACTAACACCCTCTAGTGGTGAAAAACTGTTAAAATGCAATCTGAAAGAGGTGGGCTTCAAGGTCTAAGAAATTGAGAACAAAGCAAAATTGGTGATAAAAGTAAATTGGAAAATTGTTTAAAATTACATGCTCTATCTGAATCATGAAAGTTTATTTTGGCCTAGACTGTCCCTTTAAGTTCTAAGCCTGACCCAATGCTTTATATGGCAAACAAACTTGTGCCAACCTTGCCACTGAATATATTTTACCTTTTTTAAAAGTAACTTGTATTTAAAAAGGTTTAAAATTATTTGCGACACTCATTTCTGTGTGGATATATGTTCTAAGCCTGAACCAACGCTTTATATGGCAAACAAACTTGTGCCAAACTGGAGCTCCACTCAAGATAGGAAACATTTGACCTCCACTCAATATATATATTTTTTTTTTAAATGGACTTTAACGTAACAATAAATAGACACAATAATTCAGAAAACTAAATATTTTGCTTTCCTGTTCTTAATGTTCATTCACAGTGGTTTATGCTGATTGTTATTAATAAGGTTAAATAAGCACATTCTTTACATTAACTTATGTTCTGTTAGGGCAAAAGTATAAGCAAAAGTAATGATTATTGTAAGTTATAAATACATCATCTCCATAAATCACACCTGGCTGCCATCAGGGGGTTACAGGGGTGACTCCTGTCAGGGGCCAAATGGGCCAGGGTGCCCCATGAGGCAAGAACAACTATTATTTTCTTTAAACAATTTTGGCAGCCACCAGAGGGTACTACAGCAGAGTGCTACTGAGTGTGGTCAATTTTATTAAAATGAGTAAAGCATTAGCATTTGAGAGGATTTTTGAGTGTGCACTAAATCACTATGCGTAATGAGACAGACTTGGCACTTAAAAGGATACTAAACACAATTTTTTTCATTCTAGAATCAGATAGAGCATGCAATTTTAAGTAGCTTTTTAATTTACTTCTATTATCAAATTTTCTTTGTTCTCTTCCTATATTTATCTGAAAAAGAAGAAATAAAAGCGTTTGAGCCGGCCCATGTTAGTTTGAGAACCTGGGTTACCCTTGCTTATTGGATGGCTAAATGAAGGCACCTATTAGCAAGCTCTATCCAGGGTACTGAACAAAAAATAGTCATGCTCCAAAGCTTTCATTCCTAACTTTTCAAATAAAGATAGCAAGAGAACGAATAAAAAATTATAATAAGAATAAATTATAAAGCTGCCTAAAATTGCATGCTCTATCTGAATCATGAAAGAAAAAATGTGGGTCCAGTAGCCCTTTAAGTTTGTACAGTGTGTGTCTGAGTCAGATGGCAGAGCACTTTCATTTGCAGAGGAGGTAGGACTTACGTAGTAATTTTTTTATTTCTTTGTGCAATTTTGGATTGTAACTTCAGTGTGGTAGTAGTATGGTGGGGCCAGGGGTCCATAAAAAAAAACATTTTTTTTAGCAATCTGCAGCAGTGTATTTATGATTATTTGACAATGCTGTAGAAATTCTATATTTAAAGCCATGCATAAAGGTTTCCTCCTTAATACACAAATGGTAGTTGCCCTTTTGAAAGATTTTTTTTTTTTGCAACATATACATTTCAACTACATTTCAGTTTACTGCCCCTTTATGCAAGGACTTTACAGATGCAAGGAGGCATTTTATCTATGATTTTTACATATGCATAAAAAGTTATACTTTCAAACTAAGATTTCTCAGTGTTTCAAATGATACAGGTTAACTTAACACTGTTCAGTTTACACTACAGCTGACTTAATTTTGAAATACATACAAACGAGCCTAAATCATGCATTTAACCAGACAGTGTGTGTCTGAGTCAGATGGCAGAGCACTTTCATTTGCAGAGGAGGTAGGACTTACATAGTAATTTTTTTTTTATTTCTTTGTGGAATTTTGGATTGTAACTTCAGTGTGGTAGTAGTATGGTGGGGACAGGGGTCCATAAAAAAAAAACTTTTTTTTTTAGCAATCTGCAGCAGTGTATTTATGATTATTTGGCAATGCTGTAGAAATTCTATATTTAAAGCCATGCATAAAGGTTTCCTCCTTAATACACAAATGGTAGTTGCCCTTTTGAAAGATATTTTTTTTTAGTAATATATACATTTTAACTACATTTCAGTTTACTGCCCCTTTATGTAAGGACTTTACAGATGCAAGGATGCATTTTATCTATGATTTTTACATATGCATAAAAAGTTATACTTTCAAACTAAGATTTCTCAGTGTTTCAAATGATACAGGTTAACTTAACACTGTGCAGTTTACACTACAGCTGACTTAATTTTGAAATACATACAAACGAGCCTAAATCATGCATTTAACCAGATCTAATGGTATGAGACCTAGTGCCACGGCTTATGGTTCCACCAAGACCATATAGAGTACAGCATTTTCAAAATCCATAAGTACAGCTGACAGATGGGAACATGTTTACACCATAATTGAAGTGTTGCTCTTGTTTGGGGGACAAAACACAAACATATGTTAACCTTTTAAAAGTACTTTTCTTCATCTAGCCATCTACCGATAACATTAATCTACAATTTTGAATTCATAGTTTATTTTTTGTTTGCACATTTGCAAATCTGATTGTTTAAAAAGTGATCTCTTAATTTCTGCAATTTTTTATCATGCATGTCACACACTGTTTTGTTGTTGTTTTTGTTGGTCTCTCTGTGAGAGTGGGTGTATATGTCTTTGTGCATTTTCTGTGTATGTCTGTGAGGGTGTGTGCGTATGTCTTTGTGCTTTTTCTATTTGTGTCCCTGTGAGGGTGTGTGTATGTATGTCTTTGTGTATTTCCTCTTGATGCCTCTGTGAGGGTGGATGTGTATGACTTTTTTTTAAATGTGGATGTCTCTTTGAGGGTGGGTGTGTGTATGTATGTATGTATGCGTTTTCTGTGGATGTCTCTCTGAGGGTGTGCGAGTATGTCTGTGTGTTTTCTTTGGTTGTCTCTGTGAGGGTGTGTGTATGTATGTGCAGTTTCTGTGGGTGTCTCTCTGAGAGTGTATGTCTCTGTTTTCTCTGGATGTCTCGGTGAGGGGGTGTGTGTGTCTCTATGTCTTTGTGTGTTTTATGTGTCTGTGTGTTGATGGGTATATTATGTTAGTGGGTGACTTGTATGATTGTCTGTAATACAGCAAACAACACCCACAACTTCCTTTAACATGTTTCTTAGATAGACATATATGGACATTTTATGTTACTCCTCTAACTGCATTTCCTGTAGCCTCATGATGCGAGACTGCTATATAACTGCTGTGTATACTTACAGTAAACGGAACTAGTGAGAAACACTCTCTGTGCTTGTGTGCTTTCTTGCTGTTCCCCGGAGCTCTGGAGAATCGTGTTCAATCAAGGTCAGAAACCATTTGAACTTATAACCCTAACCTTATACTATGAAAGCAGAAGCAACAATAGGCTACTGCTATATATATATATATATATATATATATATATATATATATACTGTTAACTATAATTATCTTGTACCTTCATACTTGTGGTAGTGTGTTATTAAAGCAATGACTCAGAAATGGTGTTAATTATCTTATTTTTTTATTATTATCAATAATTTAAACAGAAACACACCACCGCCCCTTGTCCATCAGTCATTTGTTGAACATGGCATTAACTTGGAGGCCCTGTTGGTCAAGACATGCCTGCAAAAACAACTCCATATCTTCTCTGTGCTGAAATACAAAGAGGAATGGCTCCCTTGCTTCTGGTTCTTCTCTTTACATCACGTTATCTATGGCCTTCTGGCGGTCATCTTCATTCATTGACCCATAACTTGGCATGGTTATGCGCCCACAGAACAGTGCCTCATTCTTGACAACCCATTGTATAGCAATGTGTAGATCTTTAATGATTGCTGGCTCCTGTGTCAAGCACATGGGAAACTTAGTCATAGTCAGAATCAAAACTGTTATTTCCATAATAAATAAAAAATCATTTAAGGGACACTCAAGTCAAAAACAGACTTTTATAAATCAGAAAGAACATGCAGTTTCCAATTTACTTTCATTATAAAATCTGCTTCGTTCTCTTATTATCCTTTGCTGAAGGAACAACATTGCACTACTGGCAGCAAGATGAACACATATAGGCCACGTTCGGGCAGCGCTCAGGAGCTAGTGGAGGCGCTTCACTTCCAGCGATGACGTGGCGCTAGGTGACGTCACAAGCAAGGGAGCTTAGAGAAAACGAACGTTTTTAAATAAGCTCCCTTGTAGCTGACTGTAAAAATGTTTAAATTGTGTCTCTCTTTATTAGTGGAGGATTATTTTTATTTACGCTGTTTACACAACACCGTTGTTCGAGAATGGTTTCCCCTGCCTCTCGGCAAACATTGGAACTCTGACCCACCTTCATTCAGCTGTTCTTAGCTCAGCCCCTGTAGCTTATCCTGCCACATTAAGCTAATAATAGTACGGGTGCTGAGCTGAGAGGAGCTGACTGGAGGTGGGTCAGAGTTCCGATGTTTGCCGAGAGGCAGGGGAAACCAGAGACACTGGGGAAACAATTCTCAGCATAACACCAGATAAGCATGACAGCAGCATTTAGTACAGGGCAAATTGGAGATAGGTTACTTAACCTATCTCCAATTTTCCCTGTACTAAATGCTGCTGTCAGACTTATCTGCCTCACCTGTCCCTCCTCTGCTGCTTATACAAACAAGGCAGCCTCCACAGCAAAACGTGTGTGGAGGCTGCCATGTTGCCAAGCATCTGAGCTTGCTCTGAAAAGTGACAGCTTTTCCAGCACGATGGAAGCGCTGGGACTTACGTCATCAGAGCACTCAAAAAACGCCAGGCATCTCACTTGCAAATGTGAGGAAAACGCTTGGAGCGCTGCCCGAACGGAGCCATAGTCATCCAATCGCAAAAGACAAATGTGTGCAGGCAAAAATCAGCAGCTAGCTCCCACTAGTGTTGAATATGTGCTTATTCTCTTTCAGCAAGGGATAACAAGAGAACAAAGCACATTTAAAAATAGATGTGAATTTATAAGTGTCTTAAAATGACATGTTCTATCTGAATCATGCAAGTTAAA